>NC_041411.2:70725038-70787538 GCF_900747795.2 Erpetoichthys calabaricus | reverse complement strand
GAAAGTCTCCATTGGCTCTGTGTAGACCTGATGAGGGAGACTACTTTGTGAGGGTTGTGGGGGCATCCCCAACAGCAGTGAATATAAATGAACATGTAAGTTGAATTTAATAATAATAATAATTCATTACATTTATATAGCGCTTTCCTCAGTACTCAAAGTGTGCATGGTTAAAGCCTTAAATCCCTGAAGAACCAGAGGCTGTAAAAGCATGGATGCACAATATTCAAATCCCAGTCCAGCGTGGAGTTTTCCATGTTCTCCTAGTGTTAGTGTGGGTTTTTCGCCCATACCTTAATGACATTAAGGTTAGATTAATTGCAAACTCTAAACTAAATGACTGTGCCTTGCGATGGACTGTCGCCATGGTGAGGTTCAGTTTCCCACCTTGTGCACATTACTCTTGGCACTGGGACCAGTTTCCTGGAACCCTGAACTGGAGAAGCAGATTAGAAAATGGATTGATGGCTTTTGATTTACAGTTGAATTTACATGATGTTGTTTTATGGAATATGTAACCAATATATGATGCTGGCACAATGGAATTCTTGCAAGAGACTGGTGGGAGGGCGGCACGGTGGCACAGTGGGTAGCGCTGCTGCCTCGCAGTTGGGAGACCTGGGGACCTGGGTTTGCTTCCCGGGTCCTCCCTGCGTGGAGTTTGCATGTTCTCCTCGTGTCTGTGTGGGTTTCCTCCGGGCGCTCCGGTTTCCTCCCACAGTCCAAAGACATGCAGGTTAGGTGGATTGGCGATTCTAAATTGGCCCTAGTGTGTGCTTGTTGTGTGAGTGTGTTTGTGTGTGTCCTGCGGTGGGTTGGCACCCTGCCCAGGATTGGTTCCTGCCTTGTGCCCTGTGTTGGCTGGGATTGGCTCCAGCAGACCCCCGTGACCCTGTGTTCGGATTCAGCGGGTTGGAAAATGGATGGATGGATGGACTGGTGGGAAGATTTACTAAAAGACAATACCATTTTGAAAAAAGTTGGGCCAGGATGTAAAGTGCAAATAAAAATGGAAAGCAGAGATATGTAGGCATGCTTTTATCCATATTTAATTCTAAACAGTACAACACAGAGAGTAATACAGACAAGATACTGTATATAATGTTTTATCTCATAAAATTAAAATAAATGTAAATATACTGTAATTACGATTCCACAGAAGTTTGCATAGGTGCCTATTTATCTATAGAATGTGTCAAAATAACTGTAACTTTCCAATGTATTTAGGGTGATAAGTTAACAGCTGCCTCTATCAAAAACAGGCTATCCACAAAAGACTTGGTCACCTACAGACAAGCATGGATCAAGGCTCGCCAGTGTCCTCATTTTGCAAAACTGTATTAATAAACAGTTGTCTAGAAAACAGCATATCTGAATGCATGTTTGCAAAGAATTTAGAAATTTCACCATCTGTGGCCCATAATATCATTAAAAGTTTCCAAGAATTGAGGCAACTTGTTTTGTGTAAAGGGGAAGGTCACCAACCAGTGCTGAATGCTTCTGGTCTTCATGAATTTAAACACACGGGCACAGGAGTACTTTGGAAAACCATTGCCAGTAAACACAGTTTGTCATGGCGTCTGTAGAAGGAAACTTGCACTGTACCTCACAAAGCAGAAGCCATACATCAGCAAGATCCAGAAAGGCAGGTGACATCTTTGGGCTAAAACTACCCTGAGATGAACTGTCGCAAAGTGGAAACGTATGCTGTGGTCTGACAAGTCCAACTTTCATCTTGTCTTTAGAGAAAATGCACATCGTGTTGGGAGGGCTAAATAGGAGAACGATCATCTTGATCGCTACCGAACAGCTTGTGTCATGGTGTCAAAGTGTGTTAGTGCCCATGACATTGGAAAACCTGCCCATCTGTCAAGGCAATGCTGAAAGATTTTGTAGTGGATAACAGAACCACTGCCTTATTTATACTTTTACATTGAAAAGTGCTAGGGCCGCTGCTATTTTTAATATCTATAAATGATTTAGATAGGAATATAAATAACAAGCTGATTAAGTTTGCAGATGATACCAAGAAAGGAGGATTAGCAGATAATTTGGAATCCATTATATCATTACAGAAGGACTTAGATAGCATGCAGGCTTGGGCAGATTTGTGACAGATGACATTTAGTGTCAGTAAATGTAAAGAATTACACATAGGAAGTAAAAATGTGAGGTTTGAATACACAATGGGTGGTCAGAAAATCGAGAGTACACCTTATGAGAAGGATTTAGGAGTCATAGTGGACTCTAAGCTATCGACTTCCCGACAGTGTTCAGACCCCGTTAAGAAGGCTAACAGAATGTCAGGTTATATAGTGCCTTGATGTGTGGAGTACAAGTCACAGGAGGTTCTGCTCAACCTTTATAACACACTGGTGAGGCCTCATCTGGAGTCCTGGGTGCAGTTTTGGTCTCCAGGCTACACAATGGACATAACAGCACTAGAAAAGGTCCAGAGAAGAGCAACTAGGCTGATTCCAGGGCTGCAGAGGTTGAGTTATGAGGAAAGATTAAAAGAGCTGAGCCTTTACCTCTTAAAGAAGATTAAGAGGTGACATGACTGAAGTGTTTGAAATTATGAAGGGAATTAGTCCAGTGGATCGAGACGGTGACTTTAAAATGAGTTCATCAAGATCATGGGGATAGAGTTGGAAACTTGTTAAGGGTAAATTTTGCACAAACATTAGGAAGTTTTTCTTTACAAAAAGAACAATAGACACTTGGAATAAGAGACCAAGTAGTGTGGTAGACAGTAATACTTTAGGGACTTTCAAAACTCAACTTGATGTTTGTTTTGGAAAAAATAAGTGGATAGGACTGGCGAGCTTTTGTTGGGCTGAATGGCCTGTTCTTGTCTAGAGTATTCTAATGTTCTAATTTGATGATCGCAGTCCTATCTTGTCGCATACTCATACATAAAAACAACATGGAGCGGTAACGAAAATAAACTCATCAAAATAAATCAGAGGATTAGAAAAACTTCAAAACAAATTCTCCACCATAAAAAGCATTAAATAACTCAAAATACACATATAAAACATGTTACCTGTAACAGAATTGTGTTCTAGTGAAAATTCCCAGGATATTTAGAAAAATCTACTTTATTATTATCATTATTATTTTAAGCCATGGCTGGTAATATCATGATGAATCTCTCTTTCCTAGACTGAGCTGTGGGTAGTTCTGCTTTCTTTGGCAAGCACAAAGTCAGATTAAGACGAAAGCCAGAGAGCTTGTCCAGTGTAACACCCTGAAATTTTGGTATTGAAGATGACTGTGAAAAAAGTCGGTTTATGTAAAGGTTAAATATGCAAGACGTAAAATAAGAAACCTGCGAAGTGATGAGAGCAAACCGGCTGAGCTCTTTGGTGCTCGCTGATTTCCTGTTGCCTACAAGTGAACCTATGACAGAATCGAGTTGAAATGTGAAGGGCTTTAGCATTCAACCTGGCCGGCTTGTCTTACATGACGTCAGTCGTTGTTGACCCGCTGCCTAGCAGCGCCCCCTGCCCTGCTGTGTAACATCTGGCATATGTCCTGGCGTTGAAACGTAATGGTCATACATATACAGTATACAATCTATCTATCTATCTATCTACAGTATCTTATGGTAATAAACACCATAATCCGCAATGTTTCCAAGAGTAGACCCAGCTGCTCTCCCAAATGATACATGGTGAAGATGACCATTTCTTATGAAAACCTGAAGCTGTCATCGGTCTGTATGCCAGATTAAAAAAAGAAAAAAGAAATTGGCAGCATATGGGCTCAGTATGAGGTGAAAATCTCCATTTATCAGAAAATCGAGTTCAGCCTTAAAGTTTATATTCGTGGATTCAACCTTTTTTTTTTTTTAAGAAGCCCCTACTGCTTGCCTGCGTCCTTTTAACTTTAGATTTATGATTGATTAAGTAAGTTACGCCTGTGTGTTGTTATTAAAAATTTATTAAAATAAGTTTTTTTTAAGTTGATTATAAGCAGCATACTGAGCATGTTTACCATCAGGTATTTATTTTAACATGTTAAGGGAATTTCTGAAAAGATGAGCATCTGGCGTGAGCACCGTGTCATAAGAATCTAATTTTTATGTTAATATCTGTCTTGTTTACTCCCTTATGTATTAATGCTGATGGGCATCTTAAAAAAATAAATAAATAAACAAAAAACAAGTTTCCATTATCAGTCAAATTAAAGCAGACAGTCCAAGTGGCTTACTACCATTCTAGGGAGCAGATGAGTCCCTGTACTTTAGAGGCCTCACCTCAGGCTCCATTCCCAGCCAGCTTGAACTCAACTGAAGACGTTCAAAAGTACATCAATAATAGATACAGTATATATGTTTTTGCCAAAAAGGTAGCCCTGGTTGAAAAATATCCTGCATAGGCCAAGAGTTTACAGTTCAAGTAAAACATCTACAGAGTAAATAATTCGCATTTTTTATTTAAGATCTTTCTAGTCCCTCTTTCATTCATTTTCATTTGTCCAATTCTGTTTAGCAGGGGAAAAGACTCAAACAACGATTCAGGGAGGAATGAGATACCAGTTCATTTAAACAATCCCATAGTTGTTTTAGGTTTAATATTTTAAGACTTTGGTGTTAAAGTGGTCAATCTGGCATTTACATTGAAACTCTAGAGGGCAGTGTAATGATCTGTTGCAGGTCTCAGAAATAACAATCAAAATAATAAAGCACCAGAAGGTTTTTTGGTCCACAGATGATGATAATGATATTTCAACCCATCTCACAGTTAGCGTCGGGGTCACGCCCCACCAGGGACTCCGGCCCTAACAATGGCAGACGTGTCCTACCAACAGGTACTTAATGTAGAGGTGCTACCCAACCCATCTTGCTGTTACCATCAGGGTCACTCCCCCAGGGACTCTTCTCCTAACTATGGCGGAAGTATCCTACCAACAAGTACTCAATGTAGAGACACTACCCATCTCTCTATTAGCATCAGGGTCACATCCTCAGTGAGTCTACCGCTAACTATGGCGGAACTGTCCTACCAACAAGTACTCAATATGGAGGTGCTAACTAGTCCATCTTGCTGTTACCATCACGGTCACACCCATAGTGAGTCTGCCCCTAACTATGGCAGAACTGCCCTACCAACAGGTACTCAATATGGTGGTGCTACCCGCTCCATCTTGCTGTTCCCATCAGGGTCACAGCCCCAGTGAGTCTGCCCCTAACTATGGCAGAACTACCCTACCAACAGGTACTCAATGTAGAGGCGCTACCCAACCCATCTCACTCATGCCCCCAGGGACTCTGCTCCTACCTATGGCAGAAGTGTCCTACCTACAGATACTCAATGTAGAGGTGCTACCCAACCCATCTCACTGTTACCTTCAGGGTCAATCCCCCAGGGACTCTGACTCCTAACTATGGCAGAAGTATCCTACCAACAAGTACTCAATGTAGAGAAACTACCCATCTCTCTATTAGCATCAGGGTCACATCCCCATTGAGTCTAATCCTATCTATAGCGGAACTGTCCTACCAACAAGTGCTCAATATGGAGGTGCTACCCAGTCCATCTTGCTGTTACCATCAGGGTCACACCCCCAGTGAGTCTGCCCCTAACTATGGTGGAACTGCCCTACCAACAGGTACGCAATGTAGAGGCGCTACCCAACCCATCTCACTCACACTCCCAGGGACTCTGCTCCTGCCTATGGTAGAAGTGTCCTACCTACAGGTACTCAATGTAGAGGTGCTACCTAACCCATCTCACTGTTACCATCAGGGTCACTCCCCCAGGGACTCTGCTCCTAACTATGGCAGAAGTATCCTACCAACAAGTACTCAATGTAGAGACACTACCCATCTCTCTATTAGCATCAGGGTCACATCCCCATTGAGTCTAATCCTATCTATAGCGGAACTGTCCTACCAACTTATTATGGAGGTGCTACCCAGTCCATCTTGCTGTTACCATCAGGGTCACACCCCCAGTGAGTCTGCCCCTAACTATGGTGGAACTGCCCTACCAACAGGTACACAATGTAGAGGCGCTACCCAACCCATCTCACTCACATCCCCAGAGACTCTGCTCCTACCTATGCCAGAAGTGTCCTACCAACAGGTACTCAATATAAAGGCAATACCCAACCCATCTCACTGTTAGCATCAGGGTCACACCACTAGGGACTTCTCCCCTAACTGTGTCAGAAGCGTCCTACCTACAATTACTCAGTATGAAGGCACTACCCAAACCATCTTGCTGTTACCATCAGGGTCACGCCCCCAGGGACTTTGTTCCTAACTATGGCAGAAGTAACTTACCGTGAGGTACTCAATGTAGAGGCACTACACACCTCTCTATTAGCATCAGGGTCACCAGTGAGTCTACTCCTAACTATGGCAGAACTGTCCTACCAACAAGTACTCAATATGGAGGCACTACCCAGTGCATCTCTGTGCTAGCATCAGGGTCACACCCCCAATGAGTCCACCCCTAACTATGGCAGAACTGTCCTACCAAGAGGTACTCAATATAGAGGCGCTACCCAATGCATCACACTGTTACCATTGGAGTAACGCTCTTAGGGACTACTCCCCTAACTATGGTGGAAGTGTCTTACTAACAGAGATGCGAGTCTTAAACAAAAACGATGACAGAAATGACCCTGTGATGAACTAGTGCCCTGCCCAGGAATTCTTCCTGGCTTGTGCCAAATGCTTGCTGGGATAGGCTCCAGCTTCCCTGCAATCCTAATTAGGATGAATGAATGGATGGATAGATGGATGGATGGTGGTGGAAACAATTCAAGTAAATTACAAAATCCATACTCACACATCGTCGAAACACTTCAATTCCTCATCTTCAAAAACCCCTAATGGGAACTTTTAGACAAGCACCTTGAGCATGGGAAAGGCACTATATAAAAAAATATAGTTTTATTAATAGAAAGTCCTACAAATAAGCAAGCAACAGATTAAACACGTTATAACAGTTTTTTGTCTTATGTACTTTGTATTTGAATGTTGTCATATTTTTAAATTTTATTTTTGTGTTTTGATGTTTAACCCTTTGGAGTTGTGAACTCTGGATTCCTTTCTTAATTTTGTATTCTGTTGTTAATTCCTTTATTTAATTTAATAAATGTTTCATTTTGTGGCCCCAAGTCTTTTTGGCATTCTTCTGTGCTTTAAATTGCAGCAGCTAGAAGAAGATAACAAGTCTGTGCCTCTGTGGGCCGAGTAAAAGGGTGAGGTTTAGGGTTGACATGTTTGAGGGTATATGGAGATTAGTCATGTGAGACCGGCCTTAATGTGAATTCTGATGTTTCCAGTCCTCAGTCATATCGCAGTGCCATATTCGGACACATCCCAAGTGCCAGTGTACTAATCAACAGCACTTTGGACTGCCTGGTGGGCGCAGTTTTCGTTATTTCACGATGCTGCATATTGTTCATTTTACAGTAGATTCTGGCTGCAGGGGCGCATTTTTTTATAGAAGTTGTATCTTATGTTGTTAAGTGAAAATTGCCATTGGGCAAATTTTTCCAGGAAGAAATGACACATTAGGTAGCTGAAAGAATATTTGGGAACATTTCAAACCTAATTGGTGCTAGAAATACATCCAGGGTTCCATGCAGCGAAATTACATAGCAATGTGAGAACGGGGTGGAACTACACAAGACAAGCATGATTGAGCCCTAAAGAGGAGTTAATCCACGTTCCTAATAAAAGGTGCGGTTGACATAAACGACCCCAGAGGAGATGTGGAATAAAACTATTTGCTGTGTTAGTGAATGTGTCTGGACAGGCAAAATCAGACAGCTGAACAAGAACAAATAAATACTGCCGAGTTTAGACTCACTTGGGGTGGTGCCACGGAGAAGAGAAGGCAGCCATCCATGAGAAATATTTCATTTTGTTATCAGAATTGTACATGCTGCATCAGTTGTGCTTTTAAAGCAAAAAAAAAATAAAATAATGAAGTGCTAAAACTGGACCTGCTTCAGTTTCGATATGAGTGCACAGCCGCCTTAAGGCTCGCTGATGAAGACTGAACTTTAAAAGGGTGCAGGCTGAGGAACGGAGGATGGAAAACTCCTCGAGGTCCATGAGTGGGGCATGAGGGTGGCACTTAGTGCCATTGCCCCATGGCGGCATTAGATGGAGTCATTTTATATGTTGAACGTACGTCTCCATCACAGATGACTGTTGATTGACATGTAGACCAGTAAACCCTGGATTAAGCATCTTTCATAATGGATGGATGAGTGTGAAACAAACTTGCATGATTTCCGTGCAGGTGTTCTTGGGGGGTCTCTGCTTTCCTTTCACATGTGAGTGTGGGTTGTGTAGTGGGTGGTTCTGTTGCCTGATTGGTACAGGAGCCTGACTTGTGGGTGTAGCATATGTTAGCCCGCGTCCGCTACCGTTTTCGTTTGTTGACTTTGTCTTCCTTCCTTAATCCAAAGGTGTTCAGGTGATTTTAACATGTTACTGTTTGTGGGTGTATGCATGAGTTGGCCTCTTACTGGACTGGTTTCCTGTCCATAATTGGAATATCTCTTGAGATGGTAAGGTCTGTAATGGACTAAACAATTTAAGATGGAGTGCATTGATCTGAAGCTCATTGCCAAGAAGGGATTTTTTTTTTCACATTTCATTTGAAGTCTACTTCAGCAGGTTAGGACAACTTAGGGATGAGTGGGCAGGCAGACACCTTTAAGGTAACCTGTGTAAGGGACGGCCGGGATGACCAAAAGATGGAGGAAGGCAGCTAGGGCACTGCCTCCCCCAAAACACTAGATGGAAGCCTCCTTGGTTTAAAGTGGTGCCCTGGAGTTAGAAATTTCAGCTCTGTTGGGTACCATGGGTGCCACCAGGGGGTGCTGTGGAAGAGATGTGTTTGTAGAACACGTGGGCGGAAGAGCCGAAGCACATCCAGGTTGGCAAATATAAATGGACAAGATCAGCCTCACAAAATGAGCCCAAGTCGGGAGGTGGAGTACAAAGCTTGTGAGGAGGAGTGGAGGAGATGGAGAAAGAAAGAAAGAAAGAAAGAAAGAAAGAAAGAAAGAAAGAAAGAAAGAAAGAAAGAAAGACTGTATTGTGTTGACTTGGGTGCTTTCTGTACTGTGCTGTGTAATGGGGAGCAAAAGAAAAACGCTTCCCCACTTAAATAAAGGTGTGCTATTTGGCAAGACTTGTGTTCGGCCTGTCTATGTCTGGGTTTGAGGAGCGGAACACCCCCTGGTGGTCCACACCTGATAAGGTAAAATTGAGATTGTCTGTGCCCATCATATACTGTTGCTCTTTTCTTACCTCTTGACTAAGGCCTGAGTTTATTTGCCAGCTTGCCACTCTCTTCTTTAGGTGGTACATCTTCATCTCTCCATTTTCTAATAGTCTTATTGATTCCAGGGTTGTGAAAAGCCCACACCTATCCTGAAAGCATAAGGAGGGAACAACACCTTGATGAGGTGCCAGTGTGTCACTGGGCACACTGCAGCACATGCCCACACTCACATATTTAAAGTGGCCAATCAACATAACGTGTATGGCTTTGGGATGTGGGAGAAAAGCTAGAATACAGGAGGACAACATGGAAACTCCAGCAACTGGGCTGGTTTGCTCAATTCTCGGATAATGGGATTAGGGTCACAGAGTTCTTTTCACAGAACAGCGCAGACATTTTCTCTTTACAACAGCCATTTCTTCAGTGCCTGTGCAATGGCTTCTAACTTTGCAACTGGATTCTAAAGCTAAAAATGTCAAAAAGAACGAAGAAGACACACAGAGATATGTTTACACACACACACCCGATGAAAGATGATCAAAAGATGCTACACGTTCCAAGCTGTTTATTCTTTTTTTTCTTCTCAATCGTCTGTAGCCCAAAGGTCTGTCAAACTGGCGTCATATATTTTATACATTTATTTCTAAAAAAAAAATGTTCTCATTGCTTGCCAGAGGTGCGCTCCATTTCTGTTTTCTTCTCCGCTATTACTACCCTTAAGAATCGACTGCTTCACTTCATTTTTTTTTTTTTTGGCAAGTAACAATTTATTAATAAAATTTGGGCTGAGAGCAAAATAAGTGCCTTTCTACCCATTCCCACCACAGATGTCAATTTTTATGCCACTTTAAGGATTACCTACAGCATTTGAGAATTCCCAATTTTATGTATTTTTTCTATATATTTTGGCAGCTATGATATAACAATCCTAATATCAATATTTTTGGTTAAGAGAGTCCTGGGTTTGAATTCTATCCCTGGCTTTTGTCTGTGTGAAGTTTTCACATTTTCTCTGCATCTCCAAGGATTGTCCTCTGGGGATCCTTCCACATCTCAAAGACGTGCACATTCTAAATCTCTAAATTAGCCATATTGTGAAAATGTGAGATGGTGTGTGAGTGTGTGTGTGTGTGAGTAGACCCTGCAATAGACTTACACCTTGGCCATTCTTAGTTTCTGTCTTGCACCCTATAGTGCCAACCACCACCCTGAACTTAATTTGGTGGGTTTAAGAATGTTAACCCCTCTCACTTATGCAATCCAGTGCAGGAACTCTGGCCTGTTGTATATCGGTGAGACGAAAAATGCAGTAAAGCTTAGATGCATACAGCACCTCCATCTCATGGAGAATCAAGAAGAAATCCACTATGCTCTACACTTATTTTAAAGATCCTAACCATACCTCAATTTTTTTCCTCTCGAGCACGAGCTAATGTGGAATAAAAAAAGTCGCCTTAGGAAAGAGTTGCAATGGATCCTTACATTGGGGCCGATTTATCCTAATGGCCTGAATGAGTCAGGTAGTTAATGTAATTTGGAATTTGGAGCAGAATTTCGTTTCTGTTTATTTAATTAATCTATTGGGTAATTAAAGACTTAAAAATAATTAAATATAATACTGGATATAGTGAACCCATGCAGACCAGTATCGCTGGTATCCCCTACCCTCACCCTAACCCCTCCTTCAGGCAGTGGTTGGTGCGGCTACCTAATGGAACTAACACCTTGTGTTCAACTAATGGGCTGTTTAATGTCCTTATGGAATTTGGAATTTCTTCACACTCTCCAGGTTTGGGTTTTCCTCTCGTTTGACATAAAGTTCTGTGTTAGGCTGATTGCTCATTTTAAGTTGACCCTATGCATGTGAATAAGCCCTGCAATGGCATGATATCCCATCCAGGTCTGTTTTCTGCCTTGCCCCTAATACTGTCAGGTTAGGCTCGGCTCTGACCCCCCAAGCTGTAGCAGGATTAAATGGTTTCGCTATTTTTCATTTGTACATTCAGGTACACGAAGGCTATTTTGTGGGGTTTTTTTTAAAAAAACATGGGGAATGAATGTATAAATCCTATAGTGAGTTCAGACAGGGAAAGATCAAAAAAAGTGGGAAGACAAATAAACTGTGTACCAAGTTAACCTCCTCGGAGTTAACCTTAAGCGTTTCACGGGCTCAGAATTCTATGTAAATGCAGTTAACCCTGAGTAATTCCAGGGGTAACACTTGGGACAGTATTCTGCTGGCATCTCATGGATGAAATATTTACTATCTCATGTCGTACGTGTGCCTTTGGCACACCTTTCTTTGCTATCCTCGTCTGCCTCATCCTATCGTGACAAGTGCTTCTAGATAGATAGATAGATAGATAGATAGATAGATAGATAGATAGATAGATAGATAGATAGATAGATAGATAGATAGATAGATACTTTATTAATCCCAAGGGGAAATTCACATACTCCAGCAGCAGCATACTGATAAAGAACAATATTAAATTAAAGAGTGATAACAATGCAGGTAAAAAGACAGACAATAACTTTGTATAATGTTAACGTTTACCCCACCAGGTGGAATTGAAGAGTCGCATAGTTTGGGGGAGGAATGATCTCCTCAGTCTGTCAGTGGAGCAGGACGGTGACAGCAGTCTGTCGCTGAAGCTGCTCCTCTGTCTGGAGATGATATTGTTTAGTGGATGCAGTGGATTCTCCATAATTGATAGGAGCCTGCTAAGCGCCCATCACTGTGCCACAGATGTCAAACTGTCCAGCTCCATGCCTACAATAGAGCCTGCCTTCCTCACCAGTTTGTCCAGACGTGAGGCATCCATCTTCTTAATGCTGCCTCCCCAGCACACCGTCTGATAGAACATCTGCAGCATCTTATTGCAGATGTTGGAAGTATAACAGGCTCTCTCCTTTCTTGCACATAGCATCAGTATTGGCAGTCCAGTCCAATTTAACATCCAGCTGCACTCCCAGGTATTTATAGGTCTGCACCCTGTGCACACAGTCACCTCTGACGATCACGGGGTCCATGAGGGGTCTGGGCCTCCTAAAATCCACCACCAGCTCCTTGGTTTTGCTGTTGTTCAGGTGTAGGTGGTTTGAGTTGCACCATTTAACAAAGTCCTTGATGAGGTTCCTATACTCCTCCTCCTGCCCACTCGTGATGCAGCCCACGATAGCAGTGTCGTCAGCGAACTTTTGCACGTTGTAGGACTCCGAGTAGTATTGGAAGTCCGATGTATATAGGCTGAACAGGACCGGAGAAAGTAGAGTCCCCTGCGGCGCTCCTGTGTTGCTGACCTTGTAAAGCCTGCTTCTCAGATTCTGCCATTTTGAATCGCGCTGCTCACCATCTGTTCATTTTTCGACTACCACCAATGGTAGATTACCCGCTGTATCCGCTTTTGCAAATGCATCCCGTGTTTGAAGGCGACTCTCGGCGTTCCTCCTATGCCTTTGCTCAGTAGCCTAGTGTGTGTCAAGCTCTCTAGCCTGCTGCATCCTGACTCGATCACGTTTGACTAAGCAACCAAAGGGAAACTAATCAATCAGATTGCTCGGAGGGACTGGACCCACCTACACACACACTCACACAGACATTAGAGTTTTATTTTGAAGTAGACTAGGAGGCTCTGCCCACTGCTCGCTTCACTCACCAATCCCTGTGTGGGCACTTTGCACCTCTGCCGCTCGAGTATGGGGATGCGGATATACAATTTAAACATATATGTTACATATGCATAGTAGACCTAACTATTTTACATTACAGCAAGTAATTAACCATAATAAAAAATAGTAAAGCGTAATAATGTTGCGTTAGAGGTATTTGTTACGTTATACGTTTTCGTTCTGTTTGGCTTTTTAATTAACATACAAATACTTTTTAAACTTACACTTTTAATGTAAAACTTCAGTAAAAACAATATTTGGAATTAACTTTTTGTCAATATCGCTTTGAATTTTGATTCCACTGTGGTGGGCTGGCGCCCTAATTGGGGTTTGTTTCCTGCTTTGTGCCCTGTGTTGGCTGGGATTGGCTCCAGCAGTCCCCCGTGACCCTGTAGTTAGGATATAGCGGGTTGGATAATTGATGGATGGATGGATTTTGATTCCATGTTTGCAGTTACATCATGACAACGCAACGTATAACTGCCTGTGAGTGAATATCGCTTCTTTCTCTCTAATAAATAAACCGACTTTTTCGAATGTTTGTCCCTGTGATTTGTTAATTGTCATAGCAAAAGCTATTCTAATGGGAAACTCTATAAATGTTTTAATATGGATGGCATACCAATATCTCCTTTGGTGTCTAATGTTATCCGCGGAAGATGTACTACATTATCATTCTTGTCGCCTGTTAAAATCTTTCATTTTCAATGTCAGAATTGTTCGACCAATTTTGAATACAGCTAATCTTGTCCTATTGCATAGCCCATTACTCATACATAAATTAGACAATAACATTACGATACATCCTTCTTTCTCCAGTAATTCGGCCGGTGGAAGACAGATATTCTACAGGATATTGAAATTTGATGTTTTTATGTTCCTCAGAATCACCACCAACTGTTTCAGCAAAGTCTATTAATACGCATTTAACTAATTTGCCGTGTAACCAATCGATAATTGTCGCATTAATTCATTTGACTTCATCGTTTCTCGGTGCTAGGATTACCCGTGTACTCATTTCTTCTGTTGATAACCCTTCCGGACGAAATTCTTCAATAAGATTTGGACATAATACGTCTTCTTTTATTGGGAACTTAAAGTGAGGAAAACGTAAAAATTTATAAGAGTTGAGAGCGCAGGAAGTGTGTCTGACAAAAGCATTCACACCAATGAGAAATGAGAAGACCGCGAGCGTGGGCCATGAACCATAAATGGTTGAGAGGAGGGCGGGACTTGAAAAAATCTCTTGGCAATAGTCTCGTCTCAAGATTTTCTTTCATAATAGAGAGATAATACAACAGCACATGGTCTAAAACATGGGTTTGATAACCCGTCTGTTTTTTGTTGCTCAAAATATAAAAATATTTTCCAGCCTGCTTATTCCAATTCATTGGAACATTTGGGTGCAAAGCAGAGACCAACCAGGGATTCAGTTTTAGATTTTACATATAAAAACCCAAACACTATAAAATATAAAACATCCTAATACATTTACCATGGCTGGTTCTGCATGTTCGTTTCATGGCCCCTTCTCTCCCAGGAGTTGTGTAAAGAAAAAATGACGGTTGGATTCAAAAAATGAGAAGGAAAGAAAAAAAAAAAAGCATTTACGCTACATTACTGTTCTGCACATTTTTGTTAGTGTTGAAAAGAGTGATTTTATTTGAGCAAACAGAGCTGACACAAAGCCACTGAACACCAAAGATCCGAGTGAGAATGCCCTGTTGAGTCTCGTGTTGGATCTCCTTACCCTCGAGATGATTAATACTTTAGTGACTCTGCTGTGTTTGAATAGCTGACATTAAAAAAATGTAAATAAAAAATAAAGCGCAGAAAGAAATTTAGGAAGTGGAACGAGATAGCGTGCAGAAGAAATGCTGTCGTAGAACTGGCATTATTGTTTTCATTCATTATATATGTTTCTTTTTTTTCTCCTTATGGGCTTTTGTCTCGTCCTTCTGTCTTTTTTTTCGATGTCTGTCTACAAGCTCTTTTCATCTGTCACATTCAATATGTCAGCATGGGGTTGGGCTGCACTTATGCGGCGCGTGCCTTAATTTCACCGTTGTGGAGGAATAGTTAAGATGGGAAAAGCTGTTCATGTCAGTCTTAGTTATTATCTGTGTTGAGTTTGGGCAGCCTCTCTGTGTCTCTATGCATTGGCCTCCATGTTCTCTGGATTTCTTCACGCATGTGAAAAATGTGCAGATTGGGTTAATGACGATCTCTAAAGCAGCCCTGCATGAGTTAGGATGGGCATGTGCATTACTTGGACTAAAGCCTTGTGTTCCATTGGTTTCCACTTCGTGTAATAACGCTGCAAGGACAGACTTCAGCCTCCCACAACCTGAATTGGCCTAGCCAGCTTCAGTTAGCTAATGGAAGAGAAAAACAGTGAAGTGTGACATGCTGGCAGAGTACTTAACACTGACGTGTCACAGATCTACAGTTCTGGCTTCAACCGCCAGCCCAGTGCATCAACAGCTCTAACTTAGCTGAGTTTTTGTGAGCGAGTGTAGCCTGTAATGGACTGGCATCCCATATAGTGCCATGCACTTGATGCTGCCAGACCAGCTATTATTTTGAGGCACGTTACTTGCCATCTGCCCACTTTTTGACTACCAACAATAATAGATTGCTTGCTTGTGAAAGTGTCATTTGTATATTTTGCAAATACTTCCTGCGTTTGAAGGAGACTCTCAGCTTTCCTCCTCTGCCTTTGCTAGCACATCCTAGCGTGTGCCAACCCCACTAGCCTGCTGCTTCCTGTCTCGATCACTTTTGACTGAGCAACCAAAGTGAAACTGACCAATCAGATTGCTTGGAGAGATCAGACACACACACACACGCACAGATATTAGCATTTTATTATATAGTACAGTAGATAGTGCAGCAGCACATGGTGTAAAACATAGGTTTGATAATCTGTTTTTTGTTGCTCAAAATATAAGGACATTTTGTGATAGACTGGCATCCCATAAAGGATAATTGCCATGCACTTCATGCAGCCTTATCAGCTTCCAGGAATTCTGATTAATGATGATGATAATAATAATAATAATAATAATAATAGTGAATATAAAGGTAAGCTCTTGCACCACATGAATACAAAATGAAAGAATTTCAAAAGTGAATGAATGGATTGAAAGAAATGAAATAACGTGTTGGTCATTTAAAGGTGCTGTATGAAGTGCAGGTTTCTTGCCTTTCTCCATTTTCCTCTCTATCTACTTACAATATTTATAAAAAGAGATAGAAGGGATCTGTTTTCACTTTGATATGAAAGAATCGTATTCTGTTGATCAGCATCAAAAAGCAAATTTATATCCACTGTGTTTCAATATTGTATAACAATAAAATGTGAAGACATACAAGGTAGTGAATTCTTCTTATAGGCACTTTATTATTGTTTTAAATTGAGGTTTTCATATAAAGGATGACTTCAATTTCTGTAAGTAAAATAAAGCAGAGAAACGTTAAACAGAAGTTACCCTGTGTAGTGATTTAATGTCATGCTTAGTTACAAAGGAGTCACACCAACTTTACCTGTACAGTAATAGCTTAAATCAAATATACATTCTAATATGAATATCTATGATCACACACACACACACACACACATATATATATATATATATATACGTAGTGGAATATGACCCGGACACAGACAGGCAGACACGTTTAAATCACCCATAATACAATCCATCACTACTCACAACCCCAATACCCCTCAGTCCAGGCCAATACAATGCCTTCTCTCTCTTTTCTTCCAGACCGCCTCCTTCTCTCCTTCAGAGACCTTGTCCACTCTTCCACCCGACTCAAGTCCATCTCTGAAGGGAGGCGGCCCCTTTAAATAAGCACCCGGATGTGCTCCAGGTGTGTTCCCGGCAATCTCCCACCGACACGCCCCAGTGTGGCGGAAGTGCCGGCTGTCTCCCCGGAAGCACTCCAGGTGTCCCTGTTCCTCTTCCCCCCCCAGCACTTCCTGGTGTGGTGGAAGTGCTGCGTTCCAGGGTCCTCCAGGTATTGGGGTCCCCCTGGCGGTGACCACGGGCCCCTACAGGGTCGAGCTTCCCAGCTCTGTACTTGCGGCCCCCAGGGTGGTTGCCCCCTCGAGGTCTGGAGGAGGCACAAGCCCTCCTCTGATCTTCTCGGGTGTCCCGGCTGGGTACCACCCCCATCCGGGTACCACAATATATATATATATATATATATATATATATGTATATATATATTGTGACACAGACTTCGAATGCCATGAATGTAATTACCCCAATCTACATGCTGTCAAATAAACGAACCACACGCCGTGGCGCAACGTTAGGGGCATCGCCTCTGACGCTGACGTCCGAGGTTCGATTCCCGAGAGGGAGTGCAGTGGAGTGTGTACACCTGATGAGCCCAGAATGAGGGCGAAACACGTGTCATGTACTCTTTGCATTTATTTGACAGTAAACTATTTCAACCATATATATATATATAGACACACAGTGATCAGGTACAACATTAAAACCACCTGCCTATCATTGTGTAGGCCTCCCTCATGCCACCAAAACAGCTCAGGCATGGACTCCACAGGACCTCTGAAGGTATCCTGTGGTATTTGGCACTAAGACATTAACAGCAGATGCTTTAAATCCTGTAAGTTGATAGATGGGGCCTCCATGGATCAGACCTCCCACAAATGCTCAATCATAATGAATTTACAGAGAGGACATGTTCCTCAATCCATTCCTGAACAATTTCTGCAGTGTGATAGGGCGCATTATCCTGCTGAAACAGGCCACTGCCATCAGGTAATAACCCTTACCAGGAAGGTGTGTATATGATCTGCAACAGTCTTTATCTGTTGTACATAGTACATGTCAAAGTTACATCCACATAAACACCAGGACTCAAGATTCTCCAGCCGAACACAGACACATAGCCGTCCACATGATCTAAAGGAAAACATGTTATTACACCAGGCCACCTTCTTCCATTACTCCATGGTCTAGTTCTGATACTCATTTGACCATTGCAGGATCTTTAGGCGGCGACGCCTTCTGGAGATGCTCTGACCCAGTTGTCTAGCCATCACATTTTTGCTCTTGTAAAGTCGCTCAGATCCTTACACTTGCTTATTATTTTCTGCTTCTAATACATCACCATCACGAACTGACTGTATACTTGCTGCCCAATGTATCTCACCCCTTGACAACAAGGTATGTTATTCACTGACTGATCAGTATATACACTTAGATAGATAGATAGATCTAATCCTGCCTACTATACTAAAATTAATATCTATCTATCTATCTATCTATCTATCTATCTATCTATCTATCTATCTATCTATCTATCTATCTATCTATCTATCTGTAGTGTTGAGGGAGCAAAGATAACATATTGAGTTGCAGGCAGGGCCAATTAGGCGTGATCGAGTGGTAGAGTATAACTGTGAGAGTGGGGTGAAAATGTTTTGGAAAATTGTTTAGGCCATAACATACATTTCCAGCACTGTTAGGAGCATCACATAGTCAATTTAAAATAGCAGGGAGGGATTTAAGAGAAGCTTTAGTAAGTGTTGCATATGAAATGGAGAGCAATTTGGATTTAGGCGACAGTAATTTGACAAACTCATATTTTTGTGTTTATTAGTGGCTAAGCTACCCATCTAAGTCAGGTTGAAATCTAAGGATTCAACGTAGACCTCGGTGTTAATGATTGCAGTGCCCCATTCAATGCACATGTCTTTGCGATATGACATTTGATGTAGTATTCATAAAAGCAGTTTTAATGTTTGTGATGCACCATCTTTTGGAATGACAGAGACATACTAACCAAAATGACACACAGACACTTATCCTTTTATTAAGGTGGATAGCCACTTTTCCTGTTTCTTAACTCGGGTAGTCCAGTTTAAAGTAACGTAAACCCAGAGTCTGTCCTTTCAGTGCTGGTTACAAGACAGACCCCAATCCTGAGCATGGTGTCAGTCCATCACAGAGCATGCATACTCACAGTGGGCCATTTTACAGTTAACCTAATGCAGAAATTCCAAATAGGCAGCGATCAGACTTGGGTTTTGAACCCAGGTAGCAGAACTCATCATGCCTATGCTACAGTGTAATGGTATTTTTAGAAAGTCGTGGAAGCACAAAGCAATTAGATCAGCATGCAGTGTGGTGCGACACCGTTAGCTGTCTTTTCCTGTTTGTACTTTTTTCTATTTCCAAGTGTCATGTAGTGTCTAAATCGTAATACTCTGGAGCAGCAAGCACATGTTGCACTTAACACGGCTGCCATCCTCACATTTTAGAGCAGAGCAGGAGAAGGCAGAGCATCACAAAAGACTTGTGCTTCTGCAGGAATTCCTCTTGACAAGATGTCAGCCTGCTAGCAGGGCTGTCCTGACAAGCAACCGAAATACTGATAAATTATACAGTGAGCAGGGTGGGGCAGAAAGAGGCCGTAGGCATGGAAGTCATTTGCTTTATGTTTTTTCACATTTTAATTCTTGTAAAATTTGTAAGAACCTTCTTGGATACGGCAGCTAAGGGAAGGACACTATCTATCTATCTATCTATCTATCTATCTATCTATCTATCTATCTATCTATCTATCTATCTATCTATCTATCTATCTATCTATCTATCTAGGAAGCAGTTGTCACGATAGGATGAGGCAGACGAGGACAGCAAAGAAAGGTGTGCCAAAGGCACACGTTAGACATGAGATAGTAAATATTTCATCCACGAGATGCCAGCAGAATACTGTCCCAAGTGTTACCCCTGGAATTACTCAGGGTTAACTGCATTTCCATAGAATTCTGAGCCCGTGAAACACTTAAGGTTAACTCCGAGGAGGTTAACTTGGTACACAGTTTATTTGTCTTCCCACTTTTTTCGATCTTTCCCTACCTATCATCAAACCCCCCTATCTGTGTTTAGGGTCACCGGGGTGGGAGCCTATCCCTGAGGCATCGGGCTGAAGGATTTGATGCCAGCCCATTGCAGGGCACTGACAGGGGGGAAAACAGGAACACTTGTCCTGGGCCCCTGGGGTATCCAGGACAGTCTGTGCAGAAATCTACTCCTGTAGGAGGAAATGATCTTGAAGACCTTCATTGTATCAAACCGTATCCATGACTGGCACTAGTGAGGAAGGACCTGTCCACTCATTCTGAGGCAGAAGGGCAACTTGTGGTGTGTTTGTGCATTTTTGCTTGCTTTTTCATTTCCTGCTGAGCTTAGTATTTGTTATTTTTTTATTTTTACTTTTTATTTATTTTTTGGACTGATTCCTATTTCTTACATAAGCAGAATGCAAAAAAAACAAAACAAAAAAAAACCTAAGCCTCCCCTTCTTATGTCTCTTGACTTGTTTCCTGTCTCATGAGGAAGAGGGTGAGAAACAGCCCAAAGCTTTTAAGAAAGATCCATTCTTTCATCAAGTTCATCTCTTTTTTAAACTAGCAAACTCAAGACAGTCTCTTGTGTCGACAACCTCTCAGTCTTTCACTGGCCAAACATGACAACTGCCTCAGAAGATAGAAGAAGAAAAGTTTGAGAAATTGGGTGTACAGACCTTTTGGTATAAAGCCTTTCATATGTGTGTCTGCCTTTGTGCCCTTTGCCCTTCATCATCTGTAGCAGTGTTTCTCAGCCTTTCTAGTGTCACAACCTATGATTTTCCCATGTAAGTGTCTGCGTGATACCACCAAGAGAGAATCGAGACACGACTGAGAGAATGGTGGGGTTGGTCCCCTATTGGTAAATCGAGTATGATTCGTCAGTGTGGTGGGGTTTAATCAAACAGAATCATCAGAATGGGGGATCTATCTATCTATCTATCTATCTATCTATCTATCTATCTATCTATCTATCTATCTATCTATCTATCTATCTATCTATCTATCTATCTATCTATCTAATCTAATCTGCACACACGGTTTGTGAAGTGTCTCATGAGCTGCCTACCACAGGTTGATGACATTGCTCCACTATTACTATGGGTGGAGATTTCCCAAGGGGGATCCCCCAGGGTGAACCCCCCCTTTGACAGTTTTCAGCAATTATTCTCCAAGGGGCACATTATTCCTCCTCCTCCTTCTTCCCAATTTCACTGTCGGCAGTGATTATTCTCCAAGGGGGACAAGCGATGCTGTGACTTTAGGCGAGAATTCTCCAACGGGTCCCCCCCACTTTGCTAAGAAGGTCAGGATTGGGTCATGAGAAAAAAAAAACGGTTTAGGAATCCCCTCTTTATATAATCTGAGTATAATTTTAATTTGAAGAGCAGCATGGTGGTGCAGTGGTAACTTGTATTGTCTTATAGCCCCCTGCTCCAAATCCCAGCTTGCCCACTGTCTGTGTGTCGTTTCCACTTGTCCTCTTGTGTCTGTGTGTTTTTTCCCCCAAAGATGTTTATGTGATTCCAAATTGGTCAGGTGAGGGTCTCTGTAAGAGTCTGCCAAGCACAGATGCCCAGTATAGAATTGTTCCTTCCTGGTGTCTAATATTGCTGGGATAAGCCTTGTTCCCTCAGGTTCCTTCTTAAATTTTTCCATTTATTTTTCTTAACTTTCAAGTATGACAAAGCCAGTGTCTTTCTGTTTTCCAGAGGATGTTTATGTACAGCAAACACAGGACATCAAAAACCCTGTCATTTATGCAGTATTTTCTACCTCAGGGTAAGTATTAACAAAAATAAGTAGAGAATGAATTTATCATGGCAAAACCAGCACTTCACTCTCTCTAAATTAATTTGTGTTCTGTTTATGTCTTGCAGGTCTGTATTTAAAGGATCAGCTGTGTGCGTCTATTCCATGGCTGACATCCGAATGGTGTTTAATGGACCTTTTGCACATAAGGAGGGACCCAACTACCAGTGGGTTCCTTACTCAGGCAAGATCCCTTATCCCCGCCCTGGCACGGTGAGATACTGAACACCACAAAGACGGTTCTTTAGGGGGTTACATTTTGCCCTGAGTAACTCATGTACAGCACTGACCCTCGAGCCATTTCAGATAATACAATTATGTGAAAAGCAATAGAGAGCAGTTACTGTCTCTCGATAGATTCAAAATGATTTATTCCACTGACTTGGTGACTAGTTGACAACCTAAAGGCCACGTCCTCTCTCACTGAGCCTAGCTGGGTGGGTATATTCTGGGATGGCCTGCTCTCCCATCCAGCATTGTTAGCCATTAGCCTTGCTGCCATCACTGTTTGGAGATTCTTGCAGTTCCCTACAATCTGGTTTTGGAAAAAGCCAGTTCAGGAAATGATTGAGTTGATTTACATACTAAGGTCATTGCCTCTTTTTTTGGCTGTTGAGATAACTGTATTTGAAACTGAATTTGTGTATTTGTTCAACATTTTTTCTTTCTGGAGTGGTCTAAATTACTTTATCAGTGCTATGTTTGCAGAGGTTTTGGTGTCTATAAAGTTTCTAGTTTGTTCTGCTGTTGATCTTTCCAGTACTTCCCACATCCATCCCTAAAAACTCAACCTAGACTACGTCAATCAGATTGCTTCCTGATTGTCAGGATTTCAAATTAACAGTTCCAAAAAAATCATGGTCCCATCAACACTCCTCCGGGATTTCCATGATTTTCTGCATTCACACAATCGCACACTAAGAGAAAGCATTCTGGTGAGATGAGAAATCAGCCATTTGACACAAGAACAGTGACAATGGCACCAAAGGCATCCATCTATCTATCTATCTATCTATCTATCTATCTATCTATCTATCTATCTATCTATCTATCTATCTATCTATCTATCTATCTATCTAATCCTGTCTACTATGCTAAAATATCTATCTCTCTGATCCTGCCTACTATACTAAAATATCTATCTCTCTGATCCTGCCTACTATACTAAAATATCTATCTCTCTGATCCTGCCTACTATACTAAAATATCTATCTCTCTGACCCTGCCTACTATACTAAAATATCTATCTATCGAATCCTGCCTACTATACTAAAATATCTATCTATCTAATCCTGCCTACTATACTAAAATATCTATCTCTCTGATCCTGCCTACTATACTAAAATATCTATCTATCGAATCCTGCCTACTATACTAAAATATCTATCTCTCTGATCCTGCCTACTATACTAAAATATCTATCTATCGCATCCTGCCTACTATACTAAAATATCTATCTCTCTGATCCTGCCTACTATACTAAAATATCTATCACTCTGACCCTTCCTACTATACTAAAATATCTATCTCTCTGACCCTGCCTATTATACTAAAATATCTATCTATCTAATCCTGCCTACTATACTAAAATATCTATCACTCTGACCCTTCCTACTATACTAAAATATCTATCTCTCTGACCCTGCCTATTATACTAAAATATCTATCTATCTAATCCTGCCTACTATATTAAAATATCTATCTCTCTGATCCTGCCTACTATACTAAAATATCTATCTATCGAATCCTGCCTACTATACTAAAATATCTATCTCTCTGATCCTGCCTACTATACTAAAATATCTATCTATCTATCGAATCCTGCCTACTATACTAAAATATCTATCTCTCTGATCCTGCCTACTATACTAAAATATCTATCTATCGCATCCTGCCTACTATACTAAAATATCTATCTCTCTGATCCTGCCTACTATACTAAAATATCTATCACTCTGACCCTGCCTACTATACTAAAATATCTATCTCTCTGACCCTGCCTACTATACTAAAATATCTATCTCTCTGACCCTGCCTACTATACTAAAATATCTATCTCTCTGATCCTGCCTACTATACTAAAATATCTATCTATCTATCTATCTATCTATCTATCTATCTATCTATCTATCTATCTATCTATCTATCTATCTATCTATCTATGACAGCATTTCACAACTTGTGGGCTGCACCTGACCCCAGATGAAACCCCACAGGTCCAATGATCACGCTTGATCCACAGCGGCTGCATTGCAGGTGAATCGTGGTCGATCCAAGAAGACCTCCCCAACCCCACCCTGATCATTGTGCTTGATTCACCAAAGAGGAGAATCTCAAATAGTGTCTTCCAAATAAATCTCCATACACACATAACAAGTACAGTTTATTATTATTATTCTCAGTATTCTTCTTTTTCTTATTTTCTTCTTATTATTAGATTGTAGATTATTATTAGATCTATACATTTCTATTTAATGTATACTGTACATATTTATGTTGACAAGGGTGGTTCTGTATAAGATGTTTTTAAATAGTTATTTTAAGTATACAGAACAGTTCAATTTTCACTAGTAAAGTATAAAAAGTATATCTTATGAAATGAAGCATTTCCTCTTTCCTTTTTCATTCCTAAGTATGAATTTTGTAAAAATCATTTGAAGCCTTAATTCCAGCTTCTTCCCCGGCCCTCCTTAAAGGGAGCTTGTTAGGTTTTTTCCAATGTGCACAAGTTGATGCGACAAAGCTGCTTCCGAGCCAAACTTGGGAAAAAGTGGGTGTCTGCTAAATCATTAGCGGATTGTTACCTTTCCAAGGCAATTATTTGTGAGAAGAAGAAGTGCAAAATTTCACAAGCCTCAGGGTCATGCAGGCTTACCAAATTTGGCACATCCCTTTATAAAAAGACAAACCCTAATTAATCTGACTTTTCCATGTGGGAGATGCACTAAATTTGAATTCAAGTGGAAAGCACTGTTGCCAATCAAGAAAACCTGGCCTGTCACTTGAAGTCCATTTATTATTGGTCTTGTGCAGTCATACTTTAATTTTTGTTACCAAAAGCAAAGCTGGTAATTGTAGATTTATAATAACTGTGTTTTATTTGATAAATTGCAGTGTCCAGGAGGTACTTTCACTCCCAACATGAAATCCACAAAGGACTACCCTGACGAAGTGATAAACTTCATGAGGAACCATCCCACCATGTACAATGCTGTATATCCAGTGCACAGGCGCCCTCTTGTGGTACGGACCAATGTCAACTATGAGTTCACCACCATCACGGTCGACCAGGTGGATGCAGCAGATGGCCGCTATGAAGTGCTTTTCCTGGGAACAGGTCAGTTTTACATCCTTTTGAAGTGGACTAAGTCAGGTCACTATTGAGCAAGTCAGTCCCCTGTCTTCAGAACAATAACAATTGATTTTTTCAAGCAAGAACAATTCATTGTACACATTCTTTCTTAATGATATATGGCTTTAATCAATGTTTTGAATTTTTTTTTTCCCCCCAAGGTGATGACGTGATGATTTATAAACGCATTCTCATGTTTTACCTCCTAGGGCATAGCAGAATAACTTATTGACTTTAACAGTAGACTTAGAGCTCAAAAAATATCAACCTTATTTATCCAAAGGGTTAGTAATAAAACATGAAGAACTGATAAACCAAAATTAGCCCAGTAGGAGAGAGTGTGTCTTGTGATGGACCACCATTCTCTACCTTGGGTGGCTTCGTATGTCCAGAATAAGTAGATTAGAAGATGGTCGGAGAGTACATGTGTCCTAGTGGAGGACTCTCATTGCCTCGCAACCCCAGCTGTGTAATACGCATTGTCCCTTACTCACGACACCTTCAAGACATGACACGTTAAAAAGATGGCTTTTTGAGCTTTACTTCACGCCAGCGTGTATGAAATAAACTTTAAGACCTCTTTACGGTGTCCTGCTCTTTTTCTTTTTTTAACTTCTGATTCAGCATGATGTTACCGCGGGGAAGAGAGAGGATTACATCATTCACTCAGGCAGCCATTGCATTCATAAAGCAAAAATGTTTGTTTTATGTCCTACATGTTGAATCATGAGTTTAAAAGAACTAATGGATTTGAGTGGCACAAAGCTAGTCATGTGAAGCAATTTTATTGTCAAACGTTTATTCCAGACATTCCGTGTTTTGCTATAAATGCCAGAAAAAATGTTTAGTTAAGAGGGTTTTAGGTTTAGGTCCGTATGTGTGTGTCTGTAAAGCACCATGCAAAAATATTCTAAGCTCGGAGAAGTTTTCTTGATTACAAGTGACACTTAACACGTCGTGCTTTAGTTCGTATTTTTCAGTTTTTGACGTTGATATGTGCGAAACAAATGGCTAATTTTGACTTTAAAGTGTTTTTTTTCCTTCTGCATGTGAGTTTCATTTGTAGATAGATAGATAGATAGATAGATACTTTATTAATCCCAAGGGGAAATTTGTAAAAGAAAAGTTTATTAAAATTTAATTAAGAAAAATTATAAATAAAATTAAAAACCGTAAAAGGGAAAATTGTAAAAGACAGACGTTTAAAATCTTTTGTGAAGATATGAATATTTTTGTATATCCATCTTTGTACCGAATTCACAATTCTACATGATCTGTTTTGAGGACTGTGAGGATTCTGCGTGTTTGTGACCCGGGTTCGCTTCCCGGGTCCTCCCTGTGTGGAGTTTGCATGTTCTCCCCGTGTCTCCCACAGTCTAAAGACATGCAGGTTAGGTGCATTGGTGATTCTGAATTGTTCCTAGTGTGTGCTTGGTGTGGGTGTGTGTGTGTGTGTGCCCTGCAGTGGGTTGGCGCCCTGCCCGGGGTTTGTTTCCCGCCTTGTGCCCTGTGTTGGCTGGGATTGGCTCCAGAAGACCCCCGTGACCCTGATTTTAGAATATAGTGGGTTGGATAATGGATGGATGGATGGATGGATGTATAACAAGTATTCCATTCCCCCCATTGGATGTTTTCATACAATATCCAATCCCAGTGGATTGAATTTGGCCTTTTTGACACATATCAACAGAAAAAAAGGTATCTTTAATGTCAAAGTGAAAACAGATCTCAGCAAAGTGGTCTAAATTAATGACAACATAAAAGCACAAAATAATCTATGGCCACTAGAGGGCGTCTCATAGTCCCAAACCCGTGACACAGCTTTACAGATAAACAGTTCCAGGTGCAAATAAATGAATTTATTTTCACAAATTTGTTTCCAACAATACAATTCTTCCCTTCTTCGCTTGTCCCAGGTGAGCTTCGTCCCGACTCTGACTCCCCTGAGTGAGACATAGCAACTTCTTTTATAGAGGAGTACTTCACATTGCCTCCAGGAAACACTTCCGGGTCAGAGGGCACCTCCCTGTGACTGCCTCCAGCAGCTTCCCCTACTGTGCAACTGAGAGCACCAATGGGGCTGCCCACCAAAACTACAACTCCTATAGAGCCCTGTGTGTGTCTGAAGAGGAAGCACTCTAGAGGGATGTCGCCACCTAGTGTACTGGGGAAGCATATGGGCCTGGGAAGCAGTCACCCTCTCTTTGCTGATTATGATGGCCTTCCAACCAGGAAAGATACCACTAACCAAGTTGGTTGTGATGCCAGTCCACCCACATACTTCCATTATAAAGGCCTACTGGCCCGACAAGGATCCATTCATCCTGTTCGGGATGCCAGCCATCCCATGCCATCTAGTATTACAAATTGATCACATGAGTGTTCACCCCCTTTACTATGACACATTGGTGAGGCCAATTGGCTCTGGAAGTCACAGAATTAGCTCAGTGGAGACCACCTGCCTGGGGTTTCCATTGTTTGTAGTATAAATGCACCTGTACAAGGAGGGGGTCAAGCTTGTGGTGAGTCAGTATCAGGCCTAACCTACACTTCGAAGACAACAGGACACTCAAAGCAACTCAGAGAAAAGGGGACACAAAAGTACAAGTCAAGGGGACGGAGACAAGTAAATATTCAAGACACTGAAAATCCAGTGAAATCAAACATGAAGAAGTGGAAAGAGTATGGCACAGCTATAACGTTGACAAGAGTCGGCAATCCACTAAAACTGAGTGATCAATGCGAGAAGTTAATGAGTGAGGGAGGCCATCAAGAGACCTGTGAGAACTCTAAAAGAGTTACAAGCTACAGTGGTTGTGAATGGAGAGACTGTGCAGACAACCGCTGTTACCAGCAGGGCGGTCTTAATGCATGGGCACGCTGGGCAGTTTGCGTTCATAGGGGCCCCGTGCTAATTTATGTATGTTGTGACTTGCTGAGTGGTTGTGTAGGTATTGGCCTAAGTGCACTGCTTTGCCTGGGGACCTATAATGCTGTTAAGACGACCCTGGATGCTTCATCACTCACAGCTTTATGGAAGAGTGGAAAAGAGAAAAACACGCAGGACATCTGTGCTAGAGTCTGCCGGAATGCACAAGGGACACTGAAGTTTGGTTGAAAAAGGTTCTGTGGTCAGACTAAATGCCATTTTTGGTTTCAGCAAAACACTGGAGATTATTTAAAACTCACCATCCCCACCGTGAAGTGTGGTGGTGGCAGCATGATGCAATGGGGATGAATCTCTGCAGAAAGGCCCTTTATGGCTTGTGTGGGTTAGAGGGGTTTAAACAAATGCAGCAAAATTTTGTGAAATCCTGAAGGAAAACCGGATGCAGTGTGCAAGAACCCTGGTCCTTGAGAGAAGATTTGTTTGCCAGCAAGATAACAACCCAAAGCATAAAACCAAAGGGACACAGGTCAAGAATGGCATGAAAACAACACCGTGAATGTCCTCAAGTAGCCCAGTCCAAGTCCATATCACAACCAAATCAAATCAAATTTGTGGCTGGACTTTAATGATCCCCATTAAATGTGACAGAGCTTCAGCAGTTCAGCAAAGAAGAATGAACAAATGGAGCAGAGTCCAGATGTGCAGAACTGATAGTGAGATCGGCGCACACAAACTCTGCCAACGTCCCCCGCGGCTCCACCCATGTAGTAGCGATACAGGACAAACTTTATAAATTAATATACACTTTTTAAAAAATGTAATTCTTACCCAGTGGAAGGTAGGTACACTCTAGCATCAAACATTGGCTTTGTATCTGATCGTGTTCAGCTCTGACAGGAGAGCGTCCCCCACGTGGGGAGAAAAGCACATGGCCGTGAAATCTGCAGCTACCCTTTAAAGCACACGTAGCTCAGACGTCTCTCTCAAAAACGTCATACATTCCTCTTTAACAGCCTCTAGATGGTAATGTCTGCTGAACAAACAGGTATTACTAGCTAAGCGGAGGCAAGGTGCGCTCCAACACGTGGCGAGAGGTAGAGCGACTCGAACGGAGGCTGGTGCATAAGTGAGGAGGGCCCCGCCCCGCTCCCCACTCCTGAGGTCACACCTTCCCCTCCCCTTGGCCCACAGCCTCTGTCTCGGATTGACTCAAATAAATCGGTACTGCAAGCGAACTATGGTTCTTAATGAGATGAGAGAAGTCGCAAAATCATCCGGAATGTTCAAGCAAATTCTAGAAAAAAACCTGATCTAAATCTGTTAAGTAGTTCTCTCGTGAAAAGCGAACAGACAGATAGACATTGGATTTTATATATATACTGTATACAGTGGAACCTCTAGATACGAGTTTAATTCGTTCCAGCACTGAGCTTGTATAGCGAATTTCTCGTATCTAGAACAAACTTCCCCATTGAAAAAAATGGAAATCCAGTTAATCCGTTCCGCACCCCAAATATATTAACATAAAAATCAATTTTCCTAACAAATAACACTGATAAATTATATATACTGTAGTCTACCTTTAATAAATAACACTGGTAAATAATATAACTGATTATTAAAAGAATCAAAACAGGTGTCTAAAGTGCAGTAGAGCATTCAATAAATCTTTAAATAAATAATCCTTAAAACAGTTGTGAAGTGGAGGTTTAAAATACACAAGATGACAATCCCCGGTGTTTCTTCTCTGTTAGCGTCTCACCTGCAGGCTCTGCAACAGGCGAGACACTTAATGCAGCTGACCTTCTCTACACCGTCCTGCTTCAGCTGTTTGGCTCGCCTGTTCAGCTACACGCGAGCCTGCACAGATTGCCTGCCTGCTCGCTCTCTCTCTCTCTCTCTCTCTCTCTCTCTCTCTCTCTTAACCGGCTCGCGCTTCTCTATATATGCGGGGAAGACATGGCAGCTGCAGCCCATCAGCCACAGGAACAATCATGGATGTGGGCAGTTTCCCACCTGTGCACTTAAGTGAGAAACGCAGACACCGCAGATCGCGGCTCGCAACTGCTACCACGCCCCCTCGCTAAGCCGCGAGCTATACCCACAGCCTGGCTCGTGGCTCGTTACGCGAGCCAATGCTCGCATTTAGATCTGAATTTTTCGCTCATACTTTCCTCGTATTTTGAATTTCTCGTATACGGAGGTGATCGTATCTCGAGGTTCCACTGTATATATATATATATATATATATATATATATATATATATATATATACTGTGGTGGGTTGGCACCCTGCCTGGGATTGGTTCCTGCCTTGTGCCCTGTGTTGGCTGGGATTGGCTCCAGCAGACCCCCGTGACCCTGTGTTCAGATTCAGCGGTTTGGAAAATGGATGGATGGATATATATATATATATATATATATATATAGATATAATAAATTCTGACTTGAAAGTGGTGAACAGTTATGCAGTCAATGGTTTGTGTTTTTTATTTGTAATCATTTTAGACCACTTCTCTTCATCTATTGATCTGTTGATCAAAAGGCTAAATTGAATCCACTGTGATTCTATGTTCTGTAACAATAAAATGTGAAACCTTCTAAAGCTGTGAATACTTTTAATAGGCACTGTATATGTGTGTACATGCATGATCAGTATTAAACACATAATATCCACACATATTATGGCACAGTGGTGCAGTGGGCAGCTCCACAGCTTCACAAACCTGGTGTCCTGGGTTCAAATCTCATGCTTGTCATTGTCTGTGTGGCAATTACACTTCCTCCTCTTGAACATCTGGGTTTTCCCCCCCACACATCTGGAGATGTGTAGGTGGCTCTAAATTGTCCCCAGTGTGGCTGTGTGGTGTGTACCCGTAGACAGATCGCCGCACTCTCCAGAGCCGTCCCTGGTGTTGGACATAGCGTTTTCAGGAGAGACTCCAACCTCCTACGACTGTCCGATTGATTAAGTGGGTTTCAATATATTTGTGTAACACTTTGTATTCTCCTTCTATTTATGCCCCCTTTTTATATTTTGCTTTGCATCCTCCCCCACCATAACCTGTCATCTATGGGGGAGCTTTAAATTCGTCAAAAATTTTGATCTCCGGTTTTCAACGGGTCTCAACGTTTTAGGGTCCTCTAATACCGAAAACATCGATATCACGATGATGAGTGTGTGTCTGTCTGTCTGTGTGTGTGTGTGTGTGTCTGTGTGCTACAGTTTCTTGAGGGTTGGACGAAATGATTGGACAAAAAAATACCAAACTCGAAACTTAAGCCTGTTATGAGATGACGATATGCTGATTAGTTTTTGAACCAAATCATGCAAGAGAAAGAGGCACTCAAGAGGATTCCTGAAACACCATAATTCTGCAGTTAATTCTGAATTCTTCTTGTCAGTTCCTTTCATAATGACCTATTTTATGATCAGAAAGATCAGCATCAGAGCGGTAAATAATTACTGAAATGTTACAGAATAGTTAGGGTAACTTGGCTCCTAGGGTGCAAAGCCTACCGACGCTCACGTCCACATTTTCTTGTCTTTGTTTTAACTCCCTGAAGTATATTGGGTGCACACCAAAGATCCAGACAATTAATATCCATTTGTCTTTTGAAATTACAGACAAAGGCACAGTTCAGAAGGTGATTGTCCTTCCAAAAGATGACATGGAAACAGAAGAGCTTATTTTGGAAGAAGTGGAGGTTTTCAAGGTAAACATCTGCAGGTGTTTAGTAAGGTACCATAAATTTCTTTTTGGAAAGAACGAATGTTCAGAGTTTTATTTTGTGCATCCTCTTAGTCTTTCAACTTTTTTTTGCTGTTTCTCTTCCCATCCACACTGTGGAAGAAGAGCTTCCACCCACCTCTTACTCTCTTTCCACTTGGTCTCCTGTACACACAGTACGTCTACCTTCCTCCACTCTACCATCTCATCCAGCTCTCTCCCTTTACCGGACACAGTGTCAACATTTAGAGTTCTGACTCTGAACTCCACACTCTTTCCCTTCCTCCTCTCTCATTGTCTTTGAACCTGCTGTCTCCTTTTGTTCTCCTTTGCCGTTTTTGCCTAGCAGCAGCATAGTTTCTGCCAATACCAACGTTCAGCAGCAGCATCGGTGGCGGTCGTTGGTAAACCTAACCTCGACCAATCCGGTATGGAGAATTACAGGTGCTGGTCATAAAATTAGAATATCATGACAAAGTTGATTTATTTCAGTAATTCCATTCAAAAAGTGAAACTTGTATATTAGATTCATTCATTACACACAGACTGATGTATTTCAAATGTTTATTTCTTTTAATGTTGATGATTATAACTGACAACTAATGAAAGTCCCAAATTCAGTATCTCGGAAAATTAGAATATTGTGAAAAGGTTCAAAATTGAAGACACCTGGTGCCACACTCTAATCAGCTAATTAACTCAAAAGCCTTTAAATGGTCTCTCAGTCTAGTTCTGTAGGCTACACAATCATGGGGAAGACTGCTGACTTGACAGTTGTCCAAAAGACGACCATTGACACCTTGCACAAGGAGGGCAAGACACAAAAGGTCATTGCTAAAGAGGCTGGCTGTTCACAGAGCTCTGTGTCCAAGCACATTAATAGAGAGGCGAAGGGAAGGACAAGATGTGGTAGAAAAAAGTGTACAAGCAATAGGGATAACCGCACCCTGGAGAGGATTGTGAAACAAAACCCATTCAAAAATGTGGGGGGGATTCACAAAGAGTGGACTGCAGCTGGAGTCAGTGCTTCAAGAACCACCAGGCACAGACGTATGCAAGACATGGGTTTCAGCTGTCGCATTCCTTGTGTCAAGCCACTCTTGAACAAGAGACAGCGTCAGAAGCGTCTCGCCTGGGCTAAAGACAAAAAGGACTGGACTGCTGCTGAGTAGTCCAAAGTTATGTTCTCTGATGAAAGTAAATTTTGCATTTCCTTTGGAAATCAAGGTCCCAGAGTCTGGAGGAAGAGAGGAGAGGCACAGAATCCACGTTGCGTGAGGTCCAGTGTAAAGTTTCCACAGTCAGTGATGGTTTGGGGTGCCATGGTATTTGCTGGTGTTGGTCCATTGTGTTTTCTGAGGTCCAAGGTCAACGCAGCCGTCTACCAGGAAGTTTCAGAGCACTTCATGCTTCCTGCTGCTGACGAACTTTATGGAGATGCAGATTTCATTTTCCAACAGGACCTGGCACCTGCACACAGTGCCAAAGCTACCAGTACCTGGTTTAAGGACCATGGTATCCCTGTTCCTGATTGGCCAGCAAACTCGCCTGACCTTAACCCCATAAAAAATCTATGGGGTATTGTGAAGAGGAAGATGCAATACGCCAGACCCAACAATTCAGAAGAGCTAAAGGCCACTATCAGAGCAACATGGGCTCTCATAACACCTGAGCAGTGCCACAGACTGATCGACTCCATGCCACGCCGCATTGCTGCAGTAATCCAGGCCAAAGGAGCCCCAACTAAATATTGAGTGCTGTACATGCTCATACTTTTCATGTTCAAACCTTTCAGTTGGCCAACATTTCTAAAAATCCTTTTTTTGCATTGGTCTTAATTGATATTCTAATTTTCCGAGATACTGAATTTGGGACTTTCATTAGTTGTCAGTTATAATCATCAACATTAAAAGAAATAAACATTTGAAATACATCAGTCTGTGTGTAATGAATGAATGAATCTAATATACAAGTTTCACTTTTTGAATGGAATTACTGAAATAAATCAACTTTGTCATGATATTCTAATTTTAAGACCAGCACCTATATATTCTCATCCACACATTTGATCTGGCACAGGTTTTATGCCGGATGTCCTTCCTAACCCAACCCTCCCCAATTTACCCAGGCTTGGGATCCGGTAGTAAATATTGCACTGGCTTGGGTGACCCCAGTAGCTGGGTTTTTCAGTGGCCTCCTGAATAGGAAAGGCACCAGCAACCAACCAGGGCCAGGATGCCCGTCCATCCACATCCTTCCCTGATAATGGCTTCCCAGATGGACAAGGAGCATTCCGTTATGGCCAGGCTGCCAACCAGTCCGGTGTCCTCTGTGACATTACAAAGTTTGCCTCACTTAGCTGTCCCGTAAAACTACAGACATTGGTGCCTGCCTGCACTAATCTAGCTCCTACAGAGAATACAAGACATTGATCCAAGCTGTGGAGACCAAATAATAGAAAAACAAATAAGAAAAATAAGAAATCACCCTACAAAAAAGAAGAAAGAACGTTTTCAGGGAAATTTCAAGACATTGAATACACAGCGGCTAGCTTTCCAGTGTGAACGTCTGATGCTCCCTTCCTGTCGTTGTTTTCTTTTTATAACGTGAGCCAGCGTGCTAAAGTTATACACTTAAGTGTAAAAAATGCAGCACGGAACATTGTGTGCATACTATAGGTGTCTGTGTGCAAAAACTTGCCTGAGCAGAAACTAATACCATACAGGATGGTAGACCATTACAGGGAGTTAATGAAATAAAACAATAAATTAAACAAAAAAAAAAAAAAAGATCTGTAAGGTCCAACTTTGATCCAGTCACACAAGACTGTGATCCGAACCTATAAATAAGAGGAGTGCAGAAACGTGCACCTTTATTCCCAAATTTGCTCTGAAACTGAGAAGAGAAAGTCCCATGAGTCTCTGTCCGGTGATGGCTTTGATCTTTTTCGCCAGTAACCCTTAGACCACAGAGTGCGTCTAGCAAATGTAAATCATTAACTGATCAGATTTCAGTATTCAAAGCCAGCACCTAGTGTACATCTACAATACTAACCCCAAAAATATTAATAAAATAAAGCTAAATTTGAAAAGTTATACCCAGCAGTAGTTCACTAGAGTTTATTGTGTCACTGAAATGGAGGCCGGAGCTCTCTTTATTGCTCACGTCTTACTGTAGGCTGTCTTCGTTTTATGGGTTGAGATCAGACATCATGGAGCCAAGTCTAAGTTAATCAGTGCACGAATGTCCTGCTCAGTTAACTCGTTTTTTAACGACGCACAAACCTGTAAAGCAGCACAGTGGCCACCGTGCCATTCATCCATTCTCAGGTTACACCTTCCAGACCCCCAGGATCTCCTCTAGCAGCTACTGCCATCAGTGAGGTGATAGCACACCAGATGAGAGACCCGGCGTGCTCTTCACATCTCCCACTCCTTCTAACTTACAGAAAGTGATTACAAATCTGACAAGCTTGGGCCAACTCACTCTATCATTGGCATGTATTGTACCCAGACATGTTAGGCCAGCACTAAAAGGAGAAACACCAGAAGATTGTACAATCTGTTGTGCCTCTGGGTTTCCCTCTGTTACAGTTTTGCTTTTCTTTTTCCAGTTGGTGATGTTTGAAAGGTGGCAGCGTGCTAGCAGAGTGGTTTGTGTGCTGCTTCATGGCCCTTTTATTGTCAGCGTTGAGTTTGTATGTGCTCTCTGTGTCTTTTCTAGGGGGTTTTCTTTGGATAATCCATACAAGCAAGTTGAGCCCATGTCACATTAGATGATTTTTCCAATGATTTTTCAGTTGTGGGCTACATTAACATTTGTGATAGTTGTCTAATTTGACTGAGAGCGACTTGTGACAAGTGTGGTGATCAGCCCGGCTACAGACAGACACAGGACACCCAAGATCCAAAACCTCACGCGTTTTTTATTTTCTTTTTCTTTAGCACACAGCAGAACACAATGCACAAAATCACCAAAAGTGCTCAGTCCTTTCTGCTTCTGTCTTTTTCCTCTCTTTTCCTGCCGCCTCCACTCCTCTACCGCAAGCTCTGTCCTCTGCCTCCCGACTCCAGCTCCCCGAATGGAGTGAGGCGGGCCCTTTTATGTCACACCCGGATGTGCTCCAGGTGCACCCTGATAAACTTCCTCCAGCACTTCCTTGGTGTGGCGCAAGTGCTGCATGGGCAGTCGGAATCACTCCAGGTGGATTCAGTTCCTCTTCTGGCAGCACTTCCTGGTGTAGCGGAAGTGCTGCATGGGCACATGGAATCACTACAGGTGGATTCAGTTCCTCTTCTGGCAGTACTTCCTGGTGTAGCGGAAGTGCTGCATGGGTACCCGGAATCACTCCAGGTGGATTCAGTTCCTCTTCTGGCAGCACTTACTGGTATAGTGGAAGTGCTGCATGGGCACCCGGAATATTTCCAGGTGGATTCAGTTCCTCTTCCAGCAGCACTTACTGGTATAGCGGAAGTGCTGCATGGGCACCCGGAATCACTCCAGGTGAATTCAGTTCCTCTTCTGGCAGCACTTCCTGGTGTAGCGGATGTGCTGCATGGGCACATGGAATCACTCCAGGTGGATTCAGTTCCTCTTCTGGCAGTATTTCATGGTGTAGCGGAAGTGCTGCATGGGCACCCGGAATCACTCCAGGTGTATTCAGTTCCTCTTCCAGCAGCACTTACTGGTATAGCGGAAGTGCTGCATGGGCACCCGGAATCACTCCAGGTGGATTCAGTTCCTCTTCTGGCAGTACTTCCTGGTGTAGCGGAAGTGCTGCATGGGCACCCGGAATCACTCCAGGTGTATTCAGTTCCTCTTCCAGCAGCACTTACTGGTATAGCGGAAGTGCTGCATGGGCAGTCGGAATCACTCCAGGTGGATTCAGTTCCTCTTCTGGCAGCACTTACTGGTATAGTGGAAGTGCTGCATGGGCACCCAGAATCACTCCAGGTGGATTCAGTTCCTCTTCTGGCAGCACTTCCTGGTGTAGCGGATGTGCTGCATGGGCACATGGAATCACTCCAGGTGGATTCAGTTCCTCTTCTGGCAGTATTTCATGGTGTAGCGGAAGTGCTGCATGGGCACCCGGAATCACTCCAGGTGTATTCAGTTCCTCTTCCAGCAGCACTTACTGGTATAGCGGAAGTGCTGCATGGGCACCCGGAATCACTCCAGGTGGATTCAGTTCCTCTTCTGGCAGCACTTCCTGGTGTAGCGGAAGTGCTGCATGGGCACCCGGAATCACTCCAGGTGGATTCAGTTCCTCTTCTGGCAGCACTTACTGGTGTAGCGGAAGTGCTCCATGGGCACCCGGAATCACTCCAGGTGGATTCAGTTCCTCTTCCGGCAGCACTTACTGGTATAGCGGAAGTGCTGCATGGGCACCCGGAATCACTCCAGGTGGATTCAGTTCCTCTTCTGGCAGCACTTACTGGTGTAGCGGAAGTGCTGCATGGACACCCGAAATCACTCCAGGTGGATTCAGTTCCTCTTCCGGCAGCACTTACTGGTATAGCGGAAGTGCTGCATGGGCACCCGGAATCACTCCAGGTGGATTCAGTTCCTCTTCTGGCAGCACTTACTGGTGTAGCGGAAGTGCTGCATGGACACCCGGAATCACTCCAGGTGGATTCAGTTCCTCTTCCGGCAGCACTTACTGGTATAGCGGAAGTGCTGCATGTGCACCCGGAATCACTCCAGGTGGATTCAGTTCCTCTTCCGGCAGCACTTACTGGTATAGCGGAAGTGCTGCATGGGCAGTCGGAATCACTCCAGGTGGATTCAGTTCCTCTTCCGGCAGCACTTACTGGTATAGCGGAAGTGCTGCATGGGCAGTCGGAATCACTCCAGGTGGATTCAGTTCCTCTTCCGGCAGCACTTACTGGTATAGCGGAAGTGCTGCATGGGCAGTCGGAATCACTCCAGGTGGATTCAGTTCCTCTTCCGGCAGCACTTACTGGTATAGCGGAAGTGCTGCATGGGCAGTCGGAATCACTCCAGGTGGATTCAGTTCCTCTTCTGGCAGCACTTCCTGGTGTAGCGGAAGTGCTCCATGGGCACCCGGAATCACTCCAGGTGGATTCAGCTCCTCTTCTGGCAGTACTTCCTGGTGTGGCGGAAGTGCTGTAGTCCATGGCTCCAGAATGATCTGGGTGTCCCGATGCATTCCCTGTGGGGGCTGCCCTCTTGTGTCCCAGGTAACATATTGCCCCTTTCCCAGTCCTCTGCTTCTCCAGGCGTCCTGGTGGGGTAAGATCCCCGGTCGTCTGCCACACTAGCTAATGGGTTTGATTTTCTCTTTGGTTGGGGGCGGGCTCTCTGCGCGCAAGAGTTGACAACCAATGAGCATTCAGCTGGCAGTACAATGCATAGAATGTAGTGACAAAGAAATAAGGAACAGACGTATACTGAACCTTACACATATAAGGGCAATTCATGTGTCTGCTGTCTCGTGTTTTATGTACTAAAACAGAATGGAGAAAAATAGATAAGAAGGGCAGAGACAGTGGCTGAGCGCACCACAACTATTCACACAGTGACGGTACAGCACTGGCTCCTTCGGACAGCATGGGGGGCTGTGGTCCTCACAAACAGAAGAGAAGTTTGTCTGTCTGGTGTCTTGTATTTTAAATACCATAACAGAATATTAAAAAAAAGAAACAAAGGACAGGGATTGTCACTGAAGCCGCTGCAGCTGTTAACACTTTGTACTGTGCCTGCTCCGTCAGGTGGCACCCTATTTCCTGTCAGAAAATTGGACGAGCACCGACTGTGCTGGGAGATCGAGGACTGTGATTTTCAGTCGGGTACTTTAACAACAAGATCGGTGTGCTGCAAATTTGAATGGTAGCCCTAAATTGTCATGTTATGTGTGTGTATTATACAGTGATCTGATATCACATTTAGTGGCTGATTCAAGCTTTCCATCCATTGCTTCTTGGGTAGGTCAGAGCTCATCTGAACCTTAAATATGGAATGATGTCACTTGTCACTTCACTCTCTCTGAAAATGAAGTGTCTTTTTATGTTCAAGGACACGTTGTCTGAGCCAGGCCTGTTGAGTCTGCACACAAAACCTTCAACTCCGACTCCGACTCCTCAGTTTCTGGTACCACCAACTCCGACTCCAAATCTGACTCCTCCATTTTTTTTTCTTGTTCTTTATTTCACCTTATACAATTTCTTGTATTAGGAATTTGTTAGTTTTCGCATACCCCTTGGGGTCAGAGCGCAGGGTCAGCCATTGAACAGCGCCCCCCTGGAGCAATTACAGGTTAAGGGTCTTGCTCAAGGGCCCAGCAGAGTTGGATCTCTTTTGGCAGTGACGGGGATTCGAACCGGCAACCTTCGGGATACCAGAACAGATCCTTAGCCTCAGGGCCACCACAAGATAGATAGATAGATAGAAAGATAGATAGATAGATGCCTTTGGTGCCTTTGTCGCTGTTCTTGCATCAACAAAGCCTCAGAGCCACCACTCTATCACATTTGTAATTAATTAGACTTATATATTTGCCATTTCGATTGAAAACGCACACACCATACGAGATGCAAGGCGCTTCATCACAGTCAGCGCGAAACATCAGGCTACTTTTTAGCACTCTAACCTGTTAAAGTTTGGGTTCAAAGGCCACAGTGATGCTGTTGTGGCTTACAGACACTGAGTAACATTAAATAAAAGACTAATCTTACAAAATTCAGAAGTCTAGAAGAAAAAATAGTTTGATCAGATCAGTATATGTGAAATTGGAAATCTGAACACATTACGTTACGGTCGGAATTCCAGAAAGCCAATAATTACTAGCGACTCCACGACTCCAACTCCACAGCCTTGGTCTCAACCTCGATGTTTCTTCCACAGGGCCTTTGTATCTTATTCACTGAGCACTGTTAGCATATTAACAGTGAAATGTATAAACCTAGGGATGTGTAATCAAAATGAGTCTCTCCACAAAATGACGTCAATTGATTGACAGCGCCTTTTGTAACCTACCAGATGGCGGACTTGAATTTTTTCCCTTTTTCATTTTGCAGGTTCCCATTCCAATCACAACGATGAAACTTTCCTCCAAAAGGGTAAGCTGATGACAAATTTCCTATAATAAATCACAGCCAATTGATTAGAAATGGCGCGAAAGGTGCATGAGAAGTAAAGACTGATCCGCCGATGCAAACAGATCTCTCTTTGCTTGCTTTAATCCTCAGTATGTTTTTCTTTAAAGTTTAATAAAGTGTTTCTAATGATTGGGCCAATGAAGAAAAGGTGTTTCATAAATTGGGAAAACAATGTCTTAACATGTTTTGCCAGGTTAGAGTGTTTTCTTATATGAGCGATGCATTGATTTGAATGATTTCATTGAGTGATGTTCATCTTCATGAGTATTCCCGCATCCTACCAACTATGGAATTTCTGCCTGTTCAATAAACTAGTAACTCTAAATTGTCCCAATTTAAGTGACTGGGAGTGTGAGTGGACTGGTGTCCCATGCGTGGCTTGTTCCTGCCTTGGACCTGGTGTTACCAGCTAGGCCTCCAGCTCTTCAAACCTGCTATGGAAATGTCAGAATCTTATAATGTATTCCAGATTCTCATGTCTCTTTGGTCTTTCTCTTTTCACATTTTAGTTTAACTACAGGGGCCATAACCTCTGTTAATTTGGCAACAAGCCTTCATGTGGATTCAATGACATTATAGGAATTTTTCACCCATAGTACTGTAGTTAACTGCTGGAAAGCAAAAAGGATAAAGCTGCAGATCGCTTTTGGCCAGAGTGGCACAGATAGTGCAGACCCTACATTACATATCAATCCTAGTAGGAATCAGAGCAGGGATGGCTCCCAGGAGAAGTGTGACTGTTCTACCCGCTCCATAGACATGCTATGAGGGGGAGTCAAGGTAAAGTTAGAAAATGGGAATTATCCGAAAATGGGACTAACCTTCACAAAACTGATCACGCCATTTCTCAATGTGGTCTCCACCCTTCTCAATGCCACCTGCCAGGACTCCAGCAGAATAAAAGGTTTTTATCTTGTCCTTGCCACCACTTCGTGCACCGCTTTCTTCACGTCGTCATCTGTCTTGAATCGACAACCACCCAGATTTTTTTTAGCGGTCCAAAAAGGTGGAAATCACACACGGAGCCAAATCTGGCGAATAAGGAGAATGTGGCAATACCTCACACTTCAGTTTCTCCAGACAAGCCTTGGAGTTCTTAGCAGTGTGTGTGTGTGTCATTGTCTTGCAGCAAAAGGACTCCTTGAGACAGCAGTGCCCACCACTTGAATCGAATAGCAGGCTTCACAGTGGTCTCCAGCAAGTTACAGGAACTTGCACTAGTGACTGTAGGACCCCTCAGCATGTAGCAATGTCTCTCACCACCACACTGCCCTCCTGCAGTTGAGCGTTGCTCCACGTCCTCCCAGCTCCAACTTGCCAGGACAAGGGACGTAAGTACTTCTGGGTCACAGAAGTCACACTTATTAGGAAGTGCATCTCCCCACAGTGCCCCCTTGTAGCACCCATGGTCCCCAGTTGCCAGACTACATCTCCCAGCATTCCCTGCTGGTTCCCAAATGGGTGCTGCCATCTCATGTTCTGGGGGAATAACTTATCTCCAGCAACACTTTCCAGAGAGTTGTCTGTCCATTGACTCCAACCATCACTTGTGGGTCTAGCTCGTTCTTCTGTCCTGGTTGGTATGCCTGTTTGCCTGCACAGAGCCTCCTGTCTGGGTAAGGAACCATCCCCTTTTATGGTCAAGATGCCTGTCCAACCCCTGTGGTATTTATAGCCAGTTCTTGCAACAAAAAAAAAAACGCTAATGTTCTAATCATCACTAAGTAATCAAGTCAAAACTATGTTTCCAAAATAGAGTTAAACAATTTCAAACCAAGTGTATTCCCAAGAGTAATGGCTTAGTGTGAGTGTACATGAGTTGATTGAGTGGGTCCTGAGATGATTTGGTTCCTTTCTTGATCCCAATGCTTTCAGCTCAACTTTATCTGAAGTAATAAGAAAATGAGAACATTAGAGCAATCTGGACGAGAACAGGACATACAGCCCATCAAAGCTCACCAGTCCTATCCTCGTAATTCTTACCAAAAAACATCACGTTGAGGTTTGAAGGTCCCTATAGTTCACTAATTGGTTGCTTATTCCAAGTGTCTATCGTTCTTTGTGTGAAGAAAAGCTTCCTAACGTCTGTCTGAAATTTACCCTTAATAAGTTTCCAATGGCGTCCCCGTGTTCTTGACGAACTCATTTTAAAGTCACAGTCTTGATCCACTGGACTAATTCCTTTCATAATTTTAAACTCTTCTATCAAGCAAGTATGGAAAACAAAGCATGTTACTAATGTTTTAAAACATACAGAATATTACTATTAAAAAATTATATGAAATGAAATGAAAATTGTATTGATCAGTAAACAAGCATCCATCAATGCAGTGATTCCAGTTAATCGATGCAGGGAGCTGGGGTCTGTCCCAACTGTATTGGGTGAAAGGCAGGAAGCAATTTTGGACGAGATGCCAGCCCACTACACTCTCATACATTTCCACAGTCACGAGTAGACCATTTAGAGTCAGAAGTGAACCTAACAGTACATCTTTGTGATTTGGGAGAAAAACTGGGGAAAGTGCAGACAGTCAACAGCCACTCCGAGTTTTAGAACCCAAAGTACTCCGTCAGTGACACAGCAATGTTTCCATCTGGATTGTTTTGCTCTCCTAATGCTGCAACAATGATCTGATTTTTTTTTTTTTTGCTTATTTCTTTTTAATCTATTTTGTATTTTTATTTTTTAACAGCAACAGCTCTACGTGGCTTCTGCACTAGGAGTTACGCATTTGGCGCTGCATCGCTGTGACATCTACGGAGAGGCATGTGCTGACTGCTGCTTGGCACGCGACCCCTATTGTGCCTGGGATGGCAAGTCGTGCTCACGGTACTCTGCATCCTCAAAAAGGTAAGAAGAAGATGTCCCGCTGTGTCTAATTGCAACCCTATCTTTGAAGAGCCCCTTCAAAGCTGGCCTTAGCCACATGTGAAAGTATGCAGTGCATATGGAGAAATAAAGATGTGCGCTCTCTGAAGTACCAGGTTGGCAAAGAGACATAAACACACAAGTGCAGAACTCATTTACTGCGGTGTCTGCCATTGAGAATGTCATCGATACAAGTGGCTGCATGTTGTGTTACAGTAAATAATCTGAAAATCCAAGCCTTTTCTAGAAAGTTATTTTGCATTTGGGTTACACTGTAACTTTATCCTCTTGCAGCAGCTCTAACTCTTTGCTCATAAATTTTGGTATGAACCTTATATATATTAGACTAGCTGTCCCCCGCGGCTCCGTCCAGGTAGTAGAGAAACAGGACAGTGAGGAGGGCGCTGCCCGGCTCCCCACTCCTGACGTCACGCTTCCCACTCCCTTCAGGCCGCAGCCTCTGTCTCTCGGATTAGCGTGAATATATCGCTCCTGCAAGTGAACTATGATTCTTAGCGTTATAAGAGAAGTCGCAAAATCAACCGGAATGTTCAAGCAAATTCTGGAAAAAAAAACGATCTAAATCTGTTAAGTAGTTCTCTCATTCACTAGCTAAGCAAAGGTAAGGGATACCCGAGGCTCGAGCGTGAATAAGAAAGGCCCCCCCAAATCCCCCCTTGGCTGCTACGTGTCTCTAGGATTCCCGCAAATAAATCAGTACCACAAGTGAAATTTGATACATAGTGCCATACAGGGGCAACTGGGCGACAGACAACTCGGCGACATCCTTTACCAGTTAGGTAATAGTTAGGTTTAAAGAGATTTTTTAATGATATTTAAATGACAACGTAGGGCGCCGCAAAATCCACAGAATCACCTGCTTTTGAGAGTCCCAATACGTTGAGAGTAAAGATATTGCTTAAGCCGTACTCGCAGGTCACCTTTTGTATTCTAAATAACGTTATCATACAATTACAATCAATACAGTTTATATAAAGGATTAGCAATTTTGGTTGCAGAAGATAATGTAAGATAGAGTTTGTTCCATCTGCAGAATAAAGTCCAATTATATAAATTTATTTTCAACATTTTAAATCACATTGTCATTTAAATATAATTTAAAATATCTTTTTAAACCTAACTGGTAAAGGATGTCGCCGAGTTGTATTTCGACAAGTTGTTTCTTCGCCGAATTGTCTTTCACCGACTTGTCTTTTTGCCGGGTTGTCTTTTCGCCGAGTTTTCTTTTCAACGATTTGTCTTTCACCGAGTTGTCTTTTCGCCGAGTTGACTGTTGCCCATTTGTCACCGAACCACATAGCGCAATGAGAGACGTCGCAAAATCAACCGGAATGTTCAAGCAAATTATAGAAATAAACCCAATCTAAATCCGCTAAGTAGTTCCCTCATGAAACGCGAACAGACATACAGATAGACAGACAGAGAGACGTTGGATTTTATATATAGAGAGATATATAATGTAAAGAGACAAAAGACACAATATAAGGCAACCCCCATATATAGAGGTACACAAAAGGCATAAAAGAAAACGCATGGTACTACGCAAAGTTAAGAACATCCTGTAGATTCTCAGGTCGCTCTGTCTTAAGATGACGTCGTTTCCTTTTATGATTAATTCTGGGAGGAAGAGTTGGATCCAGGTGGTCTGACCCTGGAAGTGACGTCAGAGTGCGAGAGGTGTCAATCTTTCTTTCTGCAGATGGATGAGGAGAAGATAGAGCGTTATTAGACAGTGCCCCCTTGTGTCTCAGGGGTAAATCACACTTACCTGAGCAGTTAGGTTTCTCCCCAAACGCACGCGTGTGACAATAGATACATACAGTGTCGTGAAAAAGTATTCAGTCCCATTGAAAGTCATCATACCTTATAGCATGAGACACGATTTGTATACCTATTTATCCATTCAGTATTTTTAATGTGTACTCTTATTCTGTAACAATACATATCTAAAGTCTAAATAATCCATTTTCTGTATATATTTAGCTGAAGAAGAAAAACTCAAAAGTTCATGTTTGCATAAGTATTCAAGCCCTACACCTTCCTACTTTGCTGCAATTGCTGCAATGACAGCCGTAATTCTTTTGGGGTAAGTATGTCCCAGTTTTGCACATTGTTCAGGAGTGAATCCTCATCATTCTTCTTGGGTGACTTTCTGGAGATCCTCTAGGTTGGTGGGATGGCACCACCTGGACAGCAGTTTTCAAATAGTGCCTCTGATTCTCAGTAGGGTTGGGATTTCTGTTTTTTGAGCCATCCCAGTGTCACTTTGGCCTCATGCTTGGAGTCATTATCAGGTCGAAAGATGAATCTTCTCCAGAGCCGTAGGTTCATAGCAGACTGGGTGAAGGTCTTCTGCAATATGGTGCAGTATTTGTGTCCCACCATTCTCCCTTCAGCTCTGACAAGATTCCCAGTCCCAGCACATGAAAAGCCTCCCCTTAGTATGATGTTGCTGCCACCAACACCATATTTCACTGTAGATATATTGTGTTTCTTGAGGCACAGGCAGTGTTAGTTTTACACCTCACATACCTCTTTTTAGTCTGGCCAGCAAGTTCTATTTTGGTCTCATCTTACGATAAAATGTTCTCCCACATCTTAACTGAGTCTTTCTCATGCTTTGTAGCAAATGCCATTCCTGCTTTTAGGTGGACCTTCTTAAAGAATGGCTTCTTCCTTGCTACCCTCCCGTAGAGGCCTGTTTTATGGAGACCTGTTGAAACTGTGGACCCCTGCACCTTCACTCCAGTTTCAGCCAAAGAGCACTGCAGACTTCTGAGAGTGACAGGTGGATTTTTATTGGACTCTCTCACCAGTCAACGTCTCGCTCTGATGCTTAGTTTTGAGGGACGGCCTGTTCTGGGTCTGTGAGGAACCTCCCAGTTTTTGATGATGGATCCAACAGTGCACAACGGGACATTCGGACTCTCTGATATTTTTTTGGTAGCCGTTTCCTGCTTTGTGCATTTCAACAACCTTGTTTCTCACTTCATTTGTGCAGTGATTGTCCAATAAAGACTATGGATGTCCAGAGAGATCTAAAGGACTCACAAGTAGCACCTAATTATGTTTCATTATGACTGTCATTTGTTATTCATTTGACATTTGTGTAAACCTGGGGAGTCAAAAGCACAGATGTTTAAATACTTATGCAAACATGAACTTTGGAATTCTTCTTCTTCAGTTAAATATCTACAGAAAATGGTTGATTTCAAATTCAGAAATGTGTTGTGTGGTAAATAATCAAACCTTGACGCACAAAGAGGTTTGGGGCAGCCCCCGTATACTTGAGAACTGGCTGCAAAATGTGAAAAGAAGGTTGAGAAAAAGGTTCTTTACAGACAAGAGTCCAAAACAGAACTTCACAGGCCAGTAAACGTGGCGGATATATATTTGGACAGTAGGAAAAGGAGGGATCTTGGGATCCGAACTGGAAATGAGGTCATTGGGCTGCGACTTCTTGGGAGGAGGAACCGGAAGTGACGTCTTCTGGGGCAGAACAGGAAGTGACATCTTCATGGAAGCCAGGGGGAATTTCCCGCATTTGGTCAGCGGGGAGACAAGAGAAAGGATTGATGCACTCTGCCACCCCCTGGTCTGATCGGGAATGACCTTCTTTTGAGCCCTTTAGCTGCCTCCCATGCACAAGTGTGTGAAAAATGTTGCAACATAAGAGTTCACAAAAAAAATACTGAATAGATGAATTCCCCTCCTTTAACTGCCACCTTATCGTGGTGGAGGGGTTTGCGTGTCCCAATGATCCTAGGAGCTCTGTTGTCCGGGGCTTTATGCCCCTGGTAGGGCCACCCAAGGCAAACTGGTCCTAGGTGAGGGATGAGACAAAGAGCGGTTAAAACAAACCTCCTATGATGGAAAACAATTTTGGATGGCGTTTTCCCTTGCCCGGACGCGGGTCACCGGGGCCCCACTCTGGAGCCAGGCCTGGAGGTGGGGCTCGATGGCGAGCGCCTGGTGGCCGGGCTTGCACCCATGGGGCTCGGCCGGGCACAGCCCGAACAGGCAATGTGGGTCCCCTTCCCATGAGCTCACCACCTATGGGAGGGGCCAAGGAGGTCGGGTGCAGTGTGAGTTGGGTGGTGGCCGAAGGCGGGGAACCTTGGTGGTCCGATCTTCGGCTACAGAAGCTGGCTCTTGGGACGTGGAATGTCACCTCTCTGAAGGGGAAGGAGCCTGAGCTTGTGCGTGAGGTTGAGAGGTTCCGGCTAGATATAGTCGGACTCACCTCGACGCACAGCTTGGACTCTGAAACCAATCTCCTTGAGAGGGGCTGGACTCTGTACCACTCTGGAGTTGCCCCCGGTGAGAGGCGCCGAGCGGGTGTGGGTATACTTATTGCCCCCCGACTTGGAGCCTGTACATTGGGGTTTACCCCGGTGGACGAGAGGGTAGCCTCCCTTCGCCTTCGGGTGGGGGGACGGGTCCTAACTGTTGTTTGTGCGTATGCACCGAACAGCAGTTCGGAGTACCCACCCTTTTTGGAGTCCCTGGATGGGGTGCTAGAGGGCATACCTTCTGGGGACTCCCTCGTTCTGCTGGGAGACTTCAATGCTCACGTGGGCAATGACAGTGAGACCTGGAAGGGCGTGATTGGGAGGAATGGCCCCCCCGATCTGAACCCGAGCGGTGTTTTGTTATTGGACTTCTGTGCTCGTCATGGATTGTCCATAACGAACACCATGTTCAAGCATAGGGGTGTTCATATGTGCACTTGGCACCAGGACACCCTAGGCCTCAGTTCGATGATCGACTTTGTGGTCATGTCGTCGGACTTGCGGCCACATGTCTTGGACACTCGGGTGAAGAGAGGGGCGGAGCTGTCAACTGATCACCACCTGGTGGTGAGTTGGCTTCGATGGTGGGGGAGGATGCCAGTCAGGCGTGGTAGGCCCAAACGTGTTGTGAGGGTCTGCTGGGAACGTCTGGCAGAGCCCCCTGTCAGAAGTAGCTTCAACTCCCACCTCCGGCAGAACTTCGACCACATCCCGAGGGAGGTGGGGGACATTGAGTCCGAATGGGCCATGTTCCGTGCCTCTATTGTTGAGGCAGCTGACCGGAGCTGTGGCCGTAAGGTGGTCGGTGCCTGTCGTGGCGGCAATCCCCAAACCCGTTGGTGGACACCGGCGGTGAAGGATGCCATCAAGCTGAAGAAGGAGTCCTACAGGACCCTTTTGTCCTGTGGGACCCTGGAGGCAGCTGATAGGTACCGGCAGGCCAAGCGGAATGCGGCTTTGGTGGTTGCTGAGGCAAAAACTCGGGCGTGGGAGGAGTTTGGGGAGGCCATGGAGAACGACTTTCGGACGGCTTCGAGGAGATTCTGGTCCACCATCCGGCGTCTCAGGAAGGGGAAGCAGTGCAGTGTCAACACTGTATATGGTGGGGATGGTGCGCTGCTGACCTCGACTCGGGACGTTGTGGGTCGGTGGGGGGAGTACTTCGAAGACCTCCTCAATCCCATTAACATGCCTTCCAATGAGGAAGCAGAGCCTGGGGACTCAGAGGTGGGCTCCCCCATCTCTGGGACTGAGGTCACCGAGGTGGTCAAAAAACTCCTTGGTGGCAGGGCCCCGGGGGTGGATGAGATACGCCCGGAGTTCCTCAAGGCTCTGGATGTTGTAGGACTGTCTTGGTTGGCACGCCTCTGCAACATCGCATGGACATCAGGGATAGTGCCTCTGGATTGGCAGACCGGGGTGGTAGTCCCCCTCTTTAAGAAGGGGGATCGGAGGGTGTGTTCCAACTACAGAGGGATCACACTCCTCAGCCTCCCTGGAAAAGTCTATTCAGGGGTCCTGGAGAGGAGGGTCCGTCGGATAGTCGAGCCTCGGATTCAGGAGGAACAGTGTGGTTTTCGTCCTGGTCGCGGAACAGTGGACCAGCTCTATACCCTTAGCAGGGTCCTGGAGGGTGCATGGGAGTTTGCCCAACCAGTCTACATGTGTTTTGTGGACTTGGAAAAGGCATTCGACCGTGTCCCTCGGGGAATCCTGTGGGGGGTACTCCGAGAATATGGGGTACCGGCCCCCCTGATAAGGGCTGTTCGGTCCCTGTACGATCGGTGCCAGAGCCTGGTCCGCATTGCCGGCAGTAAGTCGAACCTGTTTCCAGTGAGAGTTGGACTCCACCAAGGCTGCCCTTTGTCAATGATTCTGTTCATAACTTTTATGGACAGAATTTCTAGGCGCAGCCAGGGCATTGAGGAGGTCCGGTTTGGTGGGCTCAGGATTGGGTCACTGCTTTTTGCAGATGATGTTGTCCTGTTTGCTTCATCAGGCCGTGATCTTCAGCTCTCTCTGGATCAGTTCGCAGCTGAGTGTGAAGCAGCAGGGATGGGAATCAGCACCTCCAAATCCGAGACCATGGTCCTCAGCCGGAAAAGGGTGGAGTGCCCTCTCAGGGTTGGTAGCGAAATCCTGCCCCAAGTGGAGGAGTTCAAGTATCTCGGGGTCTTGTTCACGAGTGAGGGAAGAATGGAGCGTGAGATCGACAGGCGGATCGGTGCGGCATCCGCAGTAATGCGGGCTCTGCATCGGTCTGTCGTGGTGAAAAAGGAGCTGAGCCGCAAGGCGAAGCTCTCAATTTACCAGTCGATCTATGTTCCTACCCTCACCTATGGTCATGAACTATGGGTAGTGACCGAAAGAACGAGATCACGAATACAAGCGGCTGAAATGAGTTTCCTCCGCAGGGTGTCTGGGCTTTCCCTTAAAGATAGGGTGAGAAGCTCAGTCATCCGGGAGGGGCTCAGAGTAGAGCCGCTGCTCCTCCGCATCGAGAGGAGTCAGTTGAGGTGGCTCGGGCATCTGATCAGGATGCCTCCTGGACGCCTCCCTGGTGAGGTATTCCGGGCACGTCTAACCGGGAGGAGGCCCCGGGGAAGACCCAGGACACGTTGGAGGGACTATGTCTCTCGACTGGCCTGGGAACGCCTTGGGATTCTCCCGGAAGAGCTAGAAGAAGTGGCCAGGGAGAGGGAAGTCTGGGCATCTCTGCTCAAGCTGCTGCCCCCGCGACCCGACCTCGGATAAGCGGGAGACAATGGATGGATGGATGGATGGATGGATGAATAGATTAATTTGTGTACAACTCTTTCGCCTTGCAGAACATGAGGATCACTTTCAAGGGGATTGAATACTTTTGCACACCACTGCAGACATTTAGACCAGCGGCTGCTAGTGTTGAAAGAGGCCGTATAACAGAGTTTGGCAAAATTCCATCAAATATAAGTGGCACTCCAATTTTAGAAAACATTTGATATTTTTAAGACAAACTCTGACCTTCTGAGAAACTGAAACAGACCTTGTGGGTTCAGAAAACAGACAAAGAGATGAAATGTGTGCTATGACAAGTTGCCTGGCCAGAAAATGTTAAGTGTTCTAAGTGGGTAAACTCTTAGCTGCTTAAAAAGGACTTTGTTTGTGTTTATGGTCTGACATATTTTATGAAATACATTGGGAAAGAAAAGTCTAATTCAGTCTAATCTAATCTAAAAATCAAATTCAATAAGCATATTGGGCCAATAAGCAATACGCAAATTCAATAAGCATATGTTGTACGCCTTGTAATGGATTAAAATGTGTTGATTGATTCTGCAGCATCACCTCTGCTGATCTCCGCCATTTTTTCTTTCTTATTTTCAATTTTTTTTTATTCAGACGAAGTAGAAGACAAGATGTGAGACATGGTAATCCCATGAGGCAATGCCGAGGCTATAATTCTAATGGTATGTATGAACTTTATGCTGGGCATTTCTACTGTGACCATCAGAGTAAAAATATAGAACCCTAGACTACTATAACTTTTTATTTTTTTGCATTATATTCATTTGCCGAATCTGGAGAATTCCATTAATGTCACTACCATGTTGTAATTTCAGTGTTTTGTCAAATTTAAATTTTCCCTGATGCTGCCGCCAACAAGTCCTTCTGGGAAGAAGAGTGAAAGGAAAAGACACAAAAAGCGTCTCCCTTTTAAGCAGCCATTTTGAGGGCATCTAACGTTGTCGCCTCTTTCTCTTACTTTCAGCTAACAAAAATACTTTAGAGATGGTTCAATATGGAGTGGAGGGAAGCAGCACCTTCCTAGAATGTCAAGCAAAGTCTCCACAAGCCTCCCTAAAATGGCATCATCAAAAAGACAACAGCGATCGGAAAAAGGAGGTAAGTAAATGAAAGACTAGACTCCATCAACTGAAAGCAAGAGGTGGGGCGCTATAAATGCTGATGAGATTTGTACCTTGGACCACTCATTTTTGCCAATGTGCTGATTCAACTTGCATGTGAGCATAAGCTGTGCCATCTCAGTGTGGTCCCTGTGTGGCTGTACACAGTGGCGTAGCAAGGTCTGGTGGCACCCGGTGCGAAGTTTAAACTTGTCACCCCCATGTCCACCAAAATATAAAATGAAATTTATTGAGAAAGCAATTTTTTATTCAATTGGTTAAATAAAGAGGGCATAATGTTAATTATTTTGTAAACAATTTTTTATGAATAAAAAAAAAAGTAAAATGCCTTTTTATTAATAAGGAATAAATCGCCAAAAACGGTATCACTATTGAAGTCTTATGAACAGCACATCTCGAAAAATACATCGAAATTGGAACAATAAATTATGCACACATTTAAGTTACCTTAGATTTCCGACATGAATTTCAAGGAAAAACCGAAGAAGCGTCGAAAAATTAGAAAAAAATATGTTTAAAAATACCGTCTTGGAGACGTAAAATAATGGCAATAACGAGCCAAATCAAGAGAACGGCAATGATAATTTCCCAATACCGTCCCTTCTTTGTCTCTGATTTGTCACCAAAAATTACGCCAAATCGCCAATTAACCAGAATTGTGACACATGATTTCGTCGCGTGTCCCAGCTCGTATACATAGGGGCCTAAAGATAATGGGATGGGGAGGGAGATATTGTCCGTTCTCGCGTAGAACGATCCTATGGTCGGTTCTAGAGTGGACAATACCTACCCACCCCACTGTCTAAAACGTTTTGCGCCGACAGTATTATTATGATGTTCGGGTTAAAAATATCATCTTGTTGTACAGAATGACTTTGGGCGATGATATATTTGTGGAAGGGATGAGACAATGAGTCACAGGACCGGTTGTTTGTTTACTTGAGCACCAGCACAGATTCAAAAGAAACGAGACAGAACACACACCACACAATAATACTAAATCATTACAGCATCAAATCGTTCACCCGCAATTTGCTGCAATTAGAGATTGTTAAAGCCCATGTAAATTATTTGACATGTTATTTTATGTAACAAAAAGGCGCATTAATACAAAATCGGCAATTTTTTGTCACCCCCTCAGAGCTGGTACCCGGTGTGGGCTGCACCCACCGCACCCGCCTTCCTACGCCACTGGCTATACGGTGCCTTCAGAATGTATTCGGACCCCTCACTATTTCACACTGTTGATATTTTGCAACCTTAAAAACATTTAAATGCATTTTTGTCCTCATTAAACAGCACTCGTTACTCCAAAAAGAAAAACTAAAAGCGGGATTTTAGGAATTTTTTGCAAATTTGTTGAAAATAAAATCCGAAAAATGACACTGACCCTTTGCTATGACACGTAACACCTGTCTCAGGTGCATCCCGTCGTACCGATCCTCATGGAGGTGTTTCTACACTTTCCTTGGAGTCCACCTGGGGTCAGTTCAATTGACTGCATGTGATTAGGAAAAGCACACACCGGTCTATAGAAGGTCCCACAGCTGACAGATCAAAAAACCAAACCACGATGTTGAAGGAACTGCCTGCAGAGCTTAATGACAGATCTGGGGAAGGCTCCAAAAAAGTATCAGCGACATTGATGGTTCCCAAATCACAATGGTCTCCCTCATTCTTTAATGGAATCTGTGATCTGAGAGCTGGCCAAACTGAGCAATTGAGGGTGAAGAGCTGCGGTAAAAGAGATCAGTAAGAGCCTGATGGTCACTCTGGCTAAGCTCTGGAGAACCTGTATGGGGATAGAAGAAACTTCCATTAGGACATCCACCACTGGAACACTTGACTAATTGGAGCTATATAGTGGAGTGGCCAAAAAAGTCATCAAAACCTACTGGAAGTTTGCAGAAAGGCACCTACAGGACTCTTAGACTATGAGAAGTAAGATTCTCTGGTGTGATTAAACCAAGATTGAACTGTTTGGCCTCACTTCTAAGCATTGCATCTGGAGGAAAATCAGGCACTGCTCATCACCTGATGTAACACCATTCCAGTGGTTAGGCTTGGTGGTGACAGCATCATGCTATGGAGTTATTTTTTAATGGCAGGGACTGGGCGACTAATGAGGGTTGAGGAAAAGTGAAAGGAGCAAAGTACAGAGATATCTTAATGAACACCTTCTCTAGAGTCAGAAAATCTTGGGCCCCTGACAATTATGGCTGAGCACCTGGGCCCCTTGGCTCCGTACTATGATAGTTTTGCCTCCCCAAGCTGATCTAGTGACGTTCCTATGCAACACTCAAGCTTAACGTCAGTCACATTGATATTTTGCACAACCGTAATTAAATTTATAAAATATCGTATTGCGTATCATGTCTCATGATGCGTGGAGGGTCTGGTAGCTCTGAATTACTAACAGAGTCAACATATCTTTTTGCAACGTTTTTATTTCTGTTTGTGTATCTCATGATATGATATCAATGATCACAGTGCAAACCTTCGGACCTTAACATTTGCGTCATACACGTTCTTGACGTGAATCAACTCATCTTTCAAATGTTGTGACAGATCCTTTGAATGTTTTACATCTAAATTTGCACAAGAAGCTGAGATCTCCTCCGTGTTCATGCTCCTAAAGTTTAAAATTGGACAAAAAAGGCGACATACCTGTTTGTCTAGGGCTTTCAAAATGCCCGGACAATTCTGAAATGAAGGAATCCATCATGACGTGAAACGTGCCTTTTCTGAATTTTATTTCTGGATCTTTGGATCTTCTGCGTCAGATCCGTCTGACTCAATAAGACGTCTTGGTCTTTTGCGACGCCAACCTGCTTTGAACACTGCAGGGATTTCCATTTCATTTGACGCAACTTTAGCCTTGTGCAAGAGAGCCTCCCAATGCTTGGGGCCCATGACAGGTTCATGGTGGCAGCTCTGCTAGAGTGCTCTGGACCTCAGACTTGACCAAAGGTTCACCTTCCAACCAGACGATGACCCGAAGCACAAAGCAAAGACAAAACCAGAGTGACTATGGGGCAACTCAGTGAACGTCCTTGAGTTTCCCAGCCAGAGCCCAACTAAACATCTCTGGAGAGACCTGGAAATTGCTGTCCGTCAACAGTCTCCATCCAGCCTGACTTAACTGGAGAGGATCTGCAGAGAAGAATGGCAGAAAATCTCCAAAGCCAGGCATGTGTGAAACGTGTTGCATCAGACCAAAGAAGACTGCAGGCTGGCATCGCTGCTAAAGGGGCTTCAATGAGGACCTCATTGAAGAGTCAACGATGACCAACAGAATGGGATGAACTTGAACCACATTTCGCACGTCATAACAAAGGGTCCACATACTTTTTGTCAATGTGACATTCCAGTTTTTTATTTTTAATAAACTTGCAAAATCTCCTAAAAATATTTTTTTTGTACTTTGTCATTTTGGTGATGGAGTGTTGCTTGATGATTTTACCATAAGGCTGCAATATAGCAACATGTGAAAGAAGTGAAGGGGTCTTTATCTATGAGAATGTGTAAGTGGCCTTGTGACACATGCAAGGCCAGCTTCATGACTTGTACCTGCTACTGCCAGCACGGGTGCCACATAACCATCGTCAGGAAAATGCAGGATATCTCATAGCTCCAGAGACCTGGGTGTGAAATGTGATCTGCTCACTGTCTTTGTGGAGTTTCTATGTTCTCCACACATCCGTTTGGATTTTTCTCCATGTATTCTGATTTTCCCCCTCCATCCCTAAGCTGTTCATGCTAATATTCTGCCCATTTAAGAGTGAATATGTTTGTATTGCATTCATGTGCCTTTCAATTTACACAGACTTTGACCTGAGTTATATCCTGACTTGTTGCCAATGCTGCTGGGATAGGCTCTGGTCCCCTACAACCCTGAAGTGAACTATTCCATTTTTTCAAAACCGATGGATGAATAGCGCAATAAAAATTGTAGCGGTCCGGTGCCGCTAAGATTCACACCGTCGAAGAGACGGTAATTTATTCATTTTTTTGGTGGAGATTCCAGGGATGCACCCAGCCTTGGCTCGACCCGCATGCACTCACAAGCAGAGACAAAAAAGCCACCGGTAATAAAACAGCAAATAAAGAATGTATTAAGCAATAATAAATGAAAACAACGATCCCATCCCAGTTCCCCTTATGGCGATGTACAATAAACATGAAAACAAACCACAACAATAAACACTCACTATAAAGTCCATGGAAACAGCAATGGATGAAATGCAATGATGGAGGTAGATAGTCCAGAGATCAGCACGTTGAATGGGAATGTAAAGATAGTCCTTAGTTCTTGATGAAATGAATGGGATCAGGAGTGCTCCTTTCTTCACAGGATGACAACAAATCCTCGGTCAGACTTCATGTTCAGGAAGACACCAGACAGACCATAGCCCAAAACAAGAGACGATACAGAACAAAACAAGAATCCACAGGTATCAGAACGGAAGGTAGACAGACAGGAAATACAAAATACTTCACTCCCCTTTTTGGTAATACTAGCTCCCTTTAAAATGTCCCACCGGCCTCCTTGTACCCAACAGCCCCTGCACCCTCAACAGATGACCAATCAGAGCCACTTCAGGGACTGCTGGGAGTTGAAGTTTCAAGCACTGCTACAAAATGAACACTGCAGCTTGCCTACTAGGACTTGAGGGGTTCCAGTGCCAGCCAGGTCAGGGTCTGTGCGTAGCTTCTCTACATGTAGTGTTCAATGCCCAGCCATGTGTATGTAGGAGTGAATGTGCCTTTCAGTAAATTAGTTTCATATCAAGGATTTATTCCTGCCTTGTCCCCAAGTTTGAAAGAATGGGCTTTGACAACCCACATATATTAAATGAATGAATATATACAGTACTGTGCAAAAGTTTTAGGCAGGTGTGAAAAAATGCTGTAAACAAAGAATGCTTTCAGAAACATAAATAATGATTGTTTATTGTTATCAATTTACAAAATGCAAAGTGAGTGAACAATAGAAAAATCTAAATCAAATCAATATTTGGTGTTACTACCTTTTGTCTTCAAACCAGCATCAATTCTTATAGGTCCACTTGCACAAAGTCAGGGATTTTGTAGGATTCTAGTCAGGTGTCTGATCCACCAATTCTACCAAAGAGGTGCTAATGATCATCAATGTCACACGTAGGTTGAAACACAGTCATTAACTGAAACAGAAACAGCTGTGCAGGAGGCTTAAAACTGGGTGAGGAACAGCCAAACTCTGCTACCAAGGTGAGGTTGTGGAAGACAGTTTCATGTCATGGCAAGATTGAGCACAGCAACAAGACACAAGGTAGTTCTACTGCATCAGCAAGGTCTCTCCCAGACAAAGATTTCAAAGCAGACTGGGGTTTCAAGATGTGCTGTTCAAGCTCTTTTGAAGAAGCACAAAGAAACGGGCAACGTTGAGGATCGTAGACACAGTGGTCAGCCAAGGAAACTTAGTGCAGCAGATGAAAGATACATCAAGCTTATTACCCTTCGAAATCTGAAGATGTCCAGCAGTGCCATCAGCTCAGAACTGGCAGAAACCAGTGGGACCCAGGTACACCCATCTACTGTCCGGAGAAGTCTGGCCAGAAGTGGTCTTCATGGAAGAGTTGCAGCCAAAAAGCCATACCTCCGACGTGGAAACAAGGCCAAGCGACTCAAGTATGCACGAAAACATAGGAACTGGGGTGCAGAAAAATGGCAGCAGGTGCTCTGGACTGATCAGTCAAAATTTGAAATATTTAGCTGTAGCAGAAGGGAGTTTGTTCGTCGAAGGGCTGGAGAGTGGTACAATAATGAGTGTCTGCAGGCAACAGTGAAGCATGATGGAGGTTCCTTGAATGTTTGGGGCTGCATTTCTGCAAATGGAGTTGGAGATTTGGTCAGGATTAATGGTGTTCTCAATACTGAGAAATACAGGCAGATACTGATCCATCATGCAATACCACCAGGGAGGCGTATGATTGGCCCCAAATTTATTCTGCAGCAGGACAACGACCCCAAACATACAGCCAAAGTCATTAAGAACTATCTTCAGCGTAAAGAAGAACAAGAAGTCTTGGAAGTGATGGTATGGCCCCCACAGAGCCCTGATCTCAACATCATCGAGTGTGTCTGGGATTACATGAACAGACAGAAGGATGTGAGGAAGCCTACATCCACAGAAGATCTGTGGTTAGTTCTCCAAGATGTTTGGAACAACCTACCAGTCGAGTTCCTTCAAAAACTGTGTGCAAGTGTACCTAGAAGAATTGATGCTGTTTTGAAGGCAAAGGGTGGTCACACCAAATATTGATTTGATTTAGATCTCTCTTTTGTTCATTCACTGCATTTTGTTGATTGATGAAAATAAATGATTAACACTTCCATTTTTGAAAGCATTCTTTGTTTACAGCATTTTTCACACCTGCCTAAACCTTTTGCACAGTACTGTGTGTGTATATATATATATATATATATATATATATATATATATATATATATATATAAAGAAAAATACAAAATGAAACAGAGCTTGCCAAAAAAGCAAAATCCATCAAATGTCTATTTGCAGTATCCTGTGCCAACAAGATCAGGAAACAGGCAGTATTAAATCCTGAAGCAAGTGGCACCCTGAACAGCCAGGGTACGTCTTTGACACACAGGCCTTTGAATGGATTAGTCATCAGCTAAACATCCTCTGTACCCACCCCGCTAGGAACAAAAGATCTTGTATGTGGATTTGCGTGTGATGATAAAAATAAAAGAAACTGGGAGTGGGCCATTTGGGATGCTTGATCAGATGGAATAATAGCCTGATGCCTCGGGGCAACGCCTCTCGTTTTCCATGCTCAGTGAGAGCAATTTCAGAGGTCAGCCCAGATCCTGATTTGAACTTGACATGCAAATTGATTTTATATTACATTTTTCCATTGTTACCAAACATGACGAACTGTAAAGATCCTCAAAGTTAAGAAGGTTGTGCAAGATAACATCGGCTATGCAAATCTAAGCTGGTGTTGATAAGAGTTGCTGTTTTGACTATTTAGATAATAATCCAACGTAAAGGGATGCTGCCTTGTATTTACGTTTTCTTGCCACTGTAGCATGTGAACCTTTGGGGATTAACCGGTCATAAAATGTGATCTGATTTTCATCTAAGTCACAAATATGAGAGGAGAGAAGTTGGTAGCATGCTCTGATTATGGCACATTGGCGCACCCACCACACAGCAAACCACCCGGATTGAGATCCGAGTGCAGCTGTGCAACGGGTGATGACTCCAGTGTGGTGTTTCTTACAGGGGCTTTAGTGCCAATCCTGCCATCAACCTCCAGAGTTTCCCCTACAAGTTGGAGGACCTGCTTGCAGGACATAAGTAAATGGACAAACACAATATACTTAAGCTAATAATACGTAAACAATTCTAACCATTCATGTCTTTATTGTGCACAGCCATCAAGCATTCACAGAGTGCTAATAGAAAAACCAAGTGAACCTGTTGAATTTAATAATGGTTCGAAACCTCTAATAGGTGCTTCTGGTAGCCTTAGATCAAACTTGCACAACATTCAGGTGGACGTTTGGACCATTCTTTGTTACAGAACTGCTTCAGCTCAACCATTTTCACAGGATGTCTGGTGTGAATGGCTGTCTTGAGGTCATTTCATGGCATCTCTGCTGGCTTACGGTCCAGACACTGACTGGGCCACCCCAAAAGGTGGAGTTGCTTTTTTTGGAAGCTAGTCTGTAGTAGATTAGATGTTGAGGTTTACAGTCCTTGTCCTGCTGCATCACCCAAGTTCTACTGAGCTTCACCTGGAGGACAACCGACCTGATAGTATTCCTGTAAGATTCCCTGATAATCTTGGGAATTCTTTTGTCCCTCGAGGATAGCAAGCTGTCCAGGCCCCTGGGACAAGAAAGCAACCCCACATTGTGATACTCCCTCCACTGTACTTCCCCATTGGAATTCCTTATTTTATGTCATATCTACAGTGGCATATTCTTCTTGAACAGTTCACACAACATTTTCTCAATAGCATTGTGGAGTGTCAAGGTGGTCTTTTGGCAAACTTCAGGCATGGAGCGATGTTTGTTTTTTTTAAGGAGGAAAACAATGTCCTACCACGAACACCATACCTGCTCAAGGTTTTGCATATGGTAAACTCCTGAACAGAGATGTTCACCTGTTCCAATGATTCTTTCAAACCATTAGGTGCTACTCTACATTTATTTTTTACCTCACTGAGCATTCTGGGTTATGTATTTCAAGTCACTTTGGCTTTTTGTCCACTTCTGGGGAGAGTAGCCACAGTAGTAAATCATCTCCATTTACACACAAATTGTCTAACAGTGGACTAATGGATAGAAATATTACTTTGCAACCCTTTCCAGCTTTATGCAAATGAACATTTCTTGATCAGCGATCTCTTTCTCGTGAGGAGATGCTTCATGTGAATAGCAAACTCAGAATGTTCTTTGATTCCTTTTTTTAGAGTTTCAAGTATCTCTAGGCCACACCTCCAACCTCTTTTCATTGGCTGGAGTCTACGCTTGCCGGCTGCTGATTCCGGTCACCTTTTGCTGAAGTCATTGGCCTAGGGGTTTTCGTACTTTTCCCAGCATACACCTGTTTCAATGATCTATTCGATACATAGAGGAAAAATATAATATCTCTAGGCCACACCTCCAACCTCTTTTCATTGGCTGGAGTCTACGATTGCCGGCTGCTGATTCCGGTCACCTTTTGCTGAAGTCATTGGCCTAGGGGTTCTCGTACTTTTCCCAGCATACACCTGTTTGAATGATCTATTCGATACGTAGAGGAAAAATATAATAATGTGTGTAACATTATTAGTAAAACCGAACTGTGTTTATTCATTATTGTTTTATCTCTCCTGAATGAATCAATGGCAATGGGCCTAAAATTGGCATGTCGTTGTGCATAATTACAATTCTACTGAAGAATCCCACTCTCTCCACCAGTTTAATGGCCATTTTATGGGTCCACCCAGGCTGGCCAGTTGCCCCCCTGCATTTTGAGGGTATTGGAGCACAGGTTTTATGACTGTATGCCCTTCCTGACAGCCTCCTTTTTATGTGATCTTATTCAATCCCAGGTGACGGGGGTACGATTCTACCCAATGAAAATCAACTTTATGCCACTTTCATCCAGGTTCTTTACCCATTTAGTCAAATACAGAATAGAAATGCTGTCCATCTCCTATTGCTCCAGTTTTCTTTTTAAATTCAAAGAGCTTTGAGTTTAACTGGTAATTTATCTCCGTTTCCTTTACAGATGAGAACAGATGACCGTGTGTTAAAAACCGATCAAGGCCTCCTTATCCGCTCTTTGCAGTCATCAGATGCAGGAATCTATCTTTGCACAGCCACGGAAAACAATTTTAAGCACACCTTAGTTCGCCTCCAGCTTCTCGTGCTGTCTAGTTCAGCGGTCAACGCCGTGCTGGCAGAGTCGAGCGCACCGTACGTGGCCGTGCTCCAGTCCAGTCCTCGGACTCCCACTACTGGACAATATAAGGACCTGCTGCAGATTCTCAGCCAGCCCGAGATGGGACTCATCAACCAGTACTGTGAGGACTATTGGCAGCTAGGTGGAGCCATTCCAAAGGAACCACTGCTGGGTGCCATAAAAGGAAAAGAACTTAAAGAACTCAAGGAACAAAAGAAACCTCGGAATCGGAGGAATCACATGGAAGAGACTGGAGGGCAACAGACATGAGGGAGGAGGAGGAGGAGGAGAGTGAGAAAAAGACTGAAAAGAAAAATCATAACATGAAACGCAACTAAAAAGTTATTCCGAACTGACATTGATCTCTTTAACAGTTTAAGAAACAACACAGTATTTATTGTAGGTTGTACATACTATGATTCGGTGGATTTCTTTGTACTTAAATAGGAGAGGCTCTTTGTGTATAGATACCTTCTGGGCAAATATTATTATAATTATTATAAAAATGATTTTTTTGTTTCGAGTTTTTAATGACCTTCAGAAAATTTTACATTGAAAGTGTGTATGCGGAAGTACAAAACTTGTTAAATATATATAGAAATATATTATTTTTATTTTTTCGTTTTTTGTAAATGGGAAGGGTAGTACTTCTGTTACAGAGTTAAGAGGAGGATTTTATTTTATTATTATTATTATTTTTTTTTATCTTTACGTGAAGACCTCACTCTGAGGTCTCCCCCAAGCTGTGATGAACAAATAAGCATGACCTCCCTCTAGAGAACCGCTGTGTTAGATCTCAGACGCTGCAGGCCTGGTTCTGTTTTTACAGTTAATATCGTAATACAAAGTTGTCTGGTCATATCGGAAGAATTTATATTTCCTATACATATGCATAAATGTATGCATGTGTATTTAGATATGTATATGCCTGCCTGTACACAAATTTTAAAGTATATGCTGTACGTTACTGACAGGCTGGCACGGTGGTGCAGTGGGCTTTGTGTGGAGTTTGCATGTTCTCTCCAAGTCTGTGAGGTCTTCTTCTTCACTCGGATTTACTTCCCAGAGTTCAAAGATGACTCCGTTAGGCTAACTCTCAGTTCTAAGCTGACCCCCATATCGATGTGAGCGCACGAGGGGCATGGCACACTGTCCGCAGTTGATTCCTGCCATGCTTCCTAAGCTGCCCATGTGACCCCAGATTTGATTAGGCAGTTTCAGAATATTCTTTTATGTTTGATCATATACACAAAATTCTCAACCTAACTTAGGCCAATTCAGGGGGGCTTACCCTAGCAATATTAGGTGCAAAGCACAGACTAAACCCAGATGGGGCACCGGTCTACCATGGGGTCAGTTTATAGTTGCTAATGAACCTAACCCACACATCTTTGGGGATATGGAAGGAAAACCCACCAGACATGAGGAAAAATACAGACTCCATTCACAAAATGAAAGGTGCAGGAATTGGGCTTAAGATGGCAGTAGTGGTTACCACTGGGTTTGTGTTGCCCTAACAATATATGGTATTTTATATATAATATTACCTTGACTGTATCCACACAATGCTGTCTGTAATATATGGATGGATATGTATGCACTACATACTTTACATATTGTATATCATATATATGAGGATAAGTCAGTAGTTATCTACACTTTTGTGATAAATTTGTTGGGGTCAGCTCTACACATTTTTCCTCGGGCACATGTAGAAACATGGCGTGTCTGTGGCCACAGCAGTTAAATTTCAGCCTCGAACAAGGAGTTTCTCTTGTTGTTTTCTATAAGTAAACATGGATGCTCCACTCTCCATTTGTACCAAAGATGACCAGCGAGAACACCATCCACTTGATTTGGGATGAAGGTGCACCAGGGGCTGAAATCCATAGAAGGTTATCTGCACAACCCAAAGACAGTGTTTTGCTACAGCAGAATGTTTATGAACGGATCGAGAAGATCTAAAATGGTCAGTCATGTGTTAAACATGAAGAAAGATGGAGGTGGAGCTGCCCCATTCACGTCAACTACTGACCACAACATCGAGCAACTCCGTACCATGATTCTGATGAACTGATGAGGATTTCGGCCCCCTGGCATACCTTCAGCCCAAACAACAATGGAGCACTGCTCGTCTTTGATACAAATGGAGAGTGAAGCAGCCATGTTGACTTCGCAAGAAAAACTCACTGAACAAAGTTGACAGTTTACCATT